>NW_020867957.1:0-60628 GCF_003369695.1 Bos indicus x Bos taurus | reverse complement strand
CAAGTTCATTCATCAACCATATCTTGCCACACCCAATCCACTCTGCCCTGGGTGGATCTTTGTGCTTGCCTCACCCTAAGCAGCACAAATGAGGAAATAACATCTGGCCCTGGCCCCAGGAGGGGCTGGGTCCTCATGCAGACCCCATTTCTCTACCCAGTTTCCCAGTTCCTGAGGGGATGACAGATGAGTCTGGAAGGAGACATGGTGTACTGGCCTGACTTCATCCTCATTTCACAGGTGGGGAACTGAGGCTCACAGTGGTAGAGTGTCTGGCCCACAGTGACTGGGAAGTAAGAAGGCTCTTCAACCATCTCCAGGGAGAGTAGCATGGAAGCATATTCACTACCACATGTAAAGTAGACAGCCCATGGAAATTTGCTGCATGACTCAGGGAACTCAGACTGGGGCTCTAACAACCTAGAGGGGTGGGAAGGGTGGGAGGTGGGAGGAAGGTTCAAGAGGGAGGGGACATATGTACACCTAAGTCTGATTGATGTTGATATTTGGGAGAAATGAAACCAACATTGTAAAGCAATTATCCTTCAATTAAAATAAAGTAAAAAACAAAACAAAACCCCCAAGGCGTCAAGGACTAAGAGTCCAGCCTGCTCAAACTGTCTCCTACCATTGAGAAGGAATCCAGATGACAGGTTTCAGCTGAAATGAAGATGACTCAGGGGCCACAGTGGACCCCAAGCCAAGCGAGACCTCTGAGGAGTTGTACTTCTAAAGCAAACTAAGGCAAACTGGAAAGAGGAGGTTGTGGAGGACATAAGCTCCGCTGAGTGCCTGGCACAGACAGAGCACTCGTGAGCTGCTGGAAAGTCGACCAGAAGGTAAAGTGGGGCTGAGTCTATGCACCATGCCAGGACTTTGCTTTGCCCAGAGACTCCTAGACCAGGAGGCTGGCGTGAGTCAAGTCAGTTGGTTTAATCTGGGTCTGGCACAGGTTAGGAAATGTGGCTTGTCTGAGCCTCAGTTTCCTGAGCTATGTGGTCCTTCTGAGTAAAGCTTTTGTCTGCTATGAGAGTCTCGTTTGTGGTGGCCTCCACTCTGATATTCCAGGTTTGGGGCTGGGACACTGGTCAGAGACTTGATGCGGTGGAAAGGATGGGGGCCATGGATGCAAGAAATTCAACTCTTCTCCACCCCAGGAGTTATCTTACAGGGAAACAGAAAGAAATTAAGTCAGGGGCCAAGAACCTCCCGCTGGGAGCCATGGATGTTCAGCGAGCAGGAAGTAAGCCCTTCTCCCGCCCGCATCCCATGGTCCCTGGGTTCTCACCCTTCTCCCTTTGGGGGCTGGCTAAGAGAAATTGAGATTGGGAACGGAACCTCCAGTTGGGTAGGCGGCATTCACCAGCCTGTCGCTGTTCATGTAACGCTGGGGTGGCAGACCTGGCACCCTCAGGACTGGGGTGAGGAGTGGGGGGATGGAGGGGCTGGTGCTCCCGCTGTTTTTGCTTCCAGGAGAGCAACAGCTCCGGGCGAGGAGGGGGGGGGGGCGGTGGCAGACTAGTGTGGCCTGAGGGAGGTGTCCAGACACCAGGTGTGCGACTAGGCCACTTCCCCCTCCAGCTTCCTGGAAGCCGGATCTTACCTGTTCTTACCTGTAGAGGTGGCCGTGGAAACAGAGGAAGCTTTCAGCAGGAGCAGCAGAGCCAGCAATAGAAGCGGCGGCGGCGGCGGCGGCAGCGGCGGCTGGGAGCTCGCCATTCTTGCGAGAGGAGAGGGGGAAAGACGGGCTCCGCACAGGTGTGTGGCCAGGTGCCCGCTCTTTACACCTGCGCGCCCCCTGCTGTCGGCGCGCGGCACTGCTCAGGGCCGAGGCGGAGGCGGGGCCTCCGGACGCAGGGCATGTGAGGGGCGCATGTTCATTCCTGACTTCCCCCTCCACCTCTCCTAACAACCCTCTTGGTTCATGACCCCAAAGCGTTACACTCTGCCTGTCCCCTCAGGGGACTTCCCAAGTGGCGCTAGCGGTAAAGAATCCGTCTGCCAATGCAGGAGACGCAAGAGACTGGCAGGTTCGATCCCTCGGCCGGGAAGATCCACTGGAGCAGGGCAGGGCAACCCACTCCAGTATTCTTGCCTGGAGAATCCCATGGACAGAGGAGCCTGGTCGTCCGTGGGGTCAGTGTTCGACACGACTCAAGTGACTTGGCACGCACACACGTCTCTCCAGGACACCCTTGCCCCTCCTAGCTTCCACTGAAGCCCCCACCACTCTGCTGCCCCCTATGCCTTTCCCAAGCCCATGCTGTCACCCCCATGCCCCTCCGCTTGGCCAGGCTGTCCTCTCTGGGTGCCCCCAGGCCCCTCCCTCTGCCGTGTCCCTGATCCCACCTGCGTCCAGCTCTCTCTCACCTACACTGGGGCCCCTTGAGGGTGGCCCAGCATCCCCCAAGTCAGGATGTGGCTGGAAGCCTCTAGGATTTTCTAGGAACAAGGGCCTCATGGTGGCCATTCCAAGTCAGGCCCCCCAGACAATGGCTTCTGGGGTGCTTCCGTCCACAACTGACTGGACGCTGCCCTGCTCGCCCTGGATGAATATGGTGGCACAAGTGAGTCCAGGCTGGCCGCCCTGACCTCCGCAGAAGGCTTAGGGTCCAGATTCCAGGCACAGACCCCAGGTGCCTGCAGCGTGGCTGAAAGTTTTGCACCCCTCCAGTCCAGGATGTTCTAGGGCCCCCAGATTCCCACCCCACACCATGCCCAAGACGCCCACACGCACAGGAGGCCAAGATCCAGGCTGTGGAGGGCTTTATTCATGAAACCCAGAGAGCCATGCGGCCCCTCCCCTGGCATCCCCCACCAGTAAGCCAAGGTCCTAGACGCCTGGCCACTGCGTGTGTCGTGAGTTGTCCCACACCGCTGGCCCCAGGAGCGCGTCCGTGGTGAGGGAGGCCCGGGTGCTGTGGCCGCGCCAGGTGGCTTGAAGCATCTTGGCTGCGTCCTGTTGCTGCTTCAGCCGACGACGCACGACGAAGCCCCTCCAGGCAGACTGGATGGCCGTGGCCGCCTTGGTCTGATGATGGGGTGGCCGCCGAAGGCTCTGGGCGGTTGACTGGGTCAGGCAGCCCCGTGGCACACCGGCCTGGCTGGCAGCACCCCGGCCCGTGCCATGCACCACCCGGGTGGCAGCGTGTGGCCGCACGTGTGGCATGTGCGGGGGCTGGAACCCACAAGCATCACCACGCTGGGTGGGCTTCCGAGTCCGGAGGTCAGGGACTGGCAGAGAGCACAGACATGGGGCTGGCAGGACTGGAAGCAGCGGTGGTCAGACGTCATCCTAGCCCCACTGCCGGTCTTAGCCCATACGTTCTGGAGCAGCATTTGCTGGGTGCGGCTCTGGCGGATGACGAAGCCTCTCCACGCAGCCTGGATGATGGTGGCAGCTCGGCAGAGGCGGGCCAGGTCCCGCCGCACACAGTAGCCACGCCAGGCAGCCTGGATGATGATGGCCCACTGGTGCCACACCTTGATGGTACGGCGCACCAGGAAGCCACGTGCACACGCCTGGATGATGACCGCCGCGTGGATGATTATCTTCTCTACAGCCTGCACTGATGCCACCAACTCCCTCGGCTGTCTCGGGTCCACCGCTGCCTTGCTGCCCACGACATCCCAGGGCACAGTGCCCCCAGCTGGCTCCCAAGCGCCTCCAGGGGCCACGGTGCTGCCCCTGGGCCCAACTGCTATGCTGGGGATGGTAGAATTCCTCGCTTGACCACCAGACATGGCAGTGTCCTCTGGGCCCTGGAGTACAGCGGGAGTCAGGGACATCCCGAGACTGTCAGCCGGAGTCAGGGACGCCCCCAGATTGTCAGCTGGAGTCAGGGATGCCCTGAGACTGTCAGATGGGGTCAGGGGCACCCCAAGTTGGTCAGCCGGAGTCAGGGACGCCCCCAGATGGTCAGCTGGAGTCTGGGATGCCCCAACACTGTCAGCCGGAGTCAGGGACGCCCCGAGACTGTCAGCTGGAGTCAGGGATGCCCTGAGATGGTCAGCCGGAGTCAGGGATGCCCCGAGACTGTCTGCTGGAGTCAGGGATGCCCCAAGACTGTCAACCGGAGTCAGGGATGCCCCAAGATGGTCAGCTGGAGCAGGGATGCCCCCAGATTGTCAGCTGCAGTCAGGGATGCCCCGAGACTGTCAGCTGGGGTCAGGGGCACCCCAAGTTGGTCAGCCGGAGTCAGGGACGCCCCCAGATGGTCAGCTGGAGTCTGGGACGCCCCAAGACTGTCAGCCACAGTCAGGGACGCCCCGAGACTGTCTGCTGAAGTCAGGGATGCCCCGAGACTGTCTGCTGGAGTCAGGGATGCCCAAGATGGTCAGCTGGAGTCAGGGATGCCCCAAGACTGTCTGCTGGAGTCAGGGATGCCCCAAGATGGTCAGCTGGAGTCAGGGATGCCCCAAGACTGTCTGCTGGAGTCAGGATGCCCCAAGATGGTCAGCTGGAGCCAGGACGCCCCAAGACTGTCACCCGGAGTCAGGGATGCCCCAAGATGGTCAGCCGGCGTCAGGGACGCCCTGAGACTCTCAGCAGGAGTCACAGAAGTTCCAAGAACGCCAGCGGGAGTCACGGATGGCCTGAGACTCTCTGCAGGAGCCATGAAGCTAAGGGAAATTGGAGACGCCTGCGGCAACTCCTGCCTAAAAAGGGGCCGCCGGGAACCCCTCGGTGAAGACTCATAACCCAGAGACACCCTCCGAATCCCAGGGTTCTGCTTAGAGCTGGCCATGCCCTGTGCCAGCTCATTAGTGTGGATTATTGGCGTTAAGGCTGGCGGTGCATGCAGGGAATGTTTAGGAAATTTCTGCGAGGACTTGGGGGCATCCTGCTGCTCCTGACCGGAGGGCACAGTCCCAGCTGCAGAACTGTCTGGCTTTTCTGGTACAGAAATAGCATGCATGGACCTGAAGGATGTTCTAGGGCCAAGGGGCCTGTGGCCATTCTGAATCAGACCGCCAGCCGCTGTCTTCTGGGGTGCGCTGGGAATGGCTTCCTTCTGGAAACCACTGTACGTCAGCTTTCTAAACAGGGATGGATGAGGTGAAACACGTGGCTGTGACCTCCGGGAAGTTCTTGGGGTCCCCGTCCAAGCCACAGACCCTGGGTGTAGACCGGTGGCCGCAGTATTGTCATGGGTCGGCTTGGGTGACCCTGAGACTCCAGTAGAAGCCATGATCCCACGGGACTGGTGAGTCATTGAGGGGCTCTGAGGCAGTATATGAGCCACCAAAGCCTTTTGATAAGCCGAGGGGCTCCGGAGTGTAGTGTGAGAGCTTGGAGTCTGCGGGTGAGCCAGTGGGGCCCCAGTGCCCGTGATGGGCACCGTCTGCACACTGGGGCTGGCAGCCGCAGTGTGGGAACCAGGGGCCACCAAATTGGTCTCTGACCTCTGCTGCAGGGTTGGGGTGCCACTACTGACCGTGGAGGGCTTGGCAAGACTCGGCGACTGGGGAAGGACAGAGGCCACACTGCTGGGCATTGACTTAGCTTGGCCGGGAGCTACCTCCTCCAATAGCGGCCTCTGGTCTTTGGGAAGAGCCTCATTCTCTACAGGGAATTCTTGGCTGTAGTCAGTGTCTATTGCCAGGGGACTATGGTATATCCATGGGGTTGCCGCAAGGACTTCGGACCCCTGCCTGGATACGGACCCCTGGGGAGGAGCCCTGCCCGGGTCCTCTGGCCTCATCACAGTCTTGGGATCTGTGGTCTCAAATGCCGTCACCACCCCAATGGCCTGGTTCAACTGTGAGGCTCTTTGCAGAACCGAAGGCACTTGGTATACTCCACCAGCCATGCCAGGAGCTTCCTGGAGGGGAGCTTGAGCCAGGCCAGGGGGATGGGATGCCTGCAAGGTGGTTGTGGACCCTTCCCCTGCCAGGCCCCCATGGTATGGACGAGGAGAGATTCCAATCAGCAGGGACCCCTGGGGAAGGCTCGGGGCCACGCCTCCGACTGTGGAGGGTGGACTGGCTGTACTAGCCATGGGCTCCAGAACTAGGTTCTGACTCAGTCCCCCAGGCATAGATGCTGTGTCCACAGTAGAGTTCACAGGACAAGGAGGGATTCTGGAGTCCACTGCACCTAGCACTGAATCTAAGAGCAGGTCCGGAGCACTTAGACTAGCTGACGGCTTCACCGAGAGACCTTGCTTCTTCCCGTCACTGCCAGATGCTGCAATCAGACTGGGGGACACTGAAGTCGCCACAGAACTCATAGGCACAGTTCTGGCCATGCCAGTTGCCCCAAACCCTGGAGGAAGGCCCTGGGCTACACTGCTGCTCATGGGATCTAGAGCAAGGCCCTGGCCCACGCCACCAATCACAGGCCCTGGGGGAAGGCCCTGACCCACGCCACCATCACAGGCCCTGGAGGAAGGCCCTGGTCCATGCCACCGATCACAGGCCCTTGAGGAAGGCCCTGACCCACGCCACAGATCACAGGCCCTGGGGGAAAGCCCTGGCCCACGCCACCGATCACAGGCCCTGGGGGAAAGCCCTGGCCCACGCCACCGATCACAGGCCCTGGGGGAAAGCCCTGGCCCACGCCACCAATCACAGGCCCTGGGGGAAAGCCCTGACCCACGCCACCGATCACAGGCCCCGGGAGAAGGCCCTGGCCCACGCCACCGATCACAGACCCCGGGGAAGGCCCTGGCCCACGCCACCAATCACAGACCCCGGGGGAAGGCCCTGGCCCACGCCACCGATCACAGATCCTGGAGAAGGCCCTGGCCCACGCCACCAATCACAGACCCTGGGGGAGACCCAGGCCCACGCCACCGATCACAGACCCTGGGGGGAGACCCAGGCCCACGCCACCGATCACAGACCCTGGGGGGAGACCCAGGCCCACACCACTGATCACGGACCCTGGGGGAAGGCTCAGGCCCACGCCACTGATCATGGACCCAGGGGGAAGAGTATGGACTACACCATTGACCACATAACCTGGTGGAAGGCTGGGGGCCACACAACTCAATATGGGCCCTGGAGGAAGGCTCTGGCCCATGCCTCTGATCATGGACCCTGGGGGGAGAGTAGAGGCCATGCCACCGGCTACAGAACCTGGGGCCACAGCACTGGGCATGCCCATTGCAGGCTGCTGGCTGATAACATCAGCTTGTTGGTAACTGCTGGAGATTGTGGACACAGAAGGACACCGGTGGTCCAGAGATACTGGAAGATCCACGCTGACCTGAGATATGCTGGGGCCCACACTGGTCACGGAAAACTCAGACGAACTCACACCCAGTCTACTGGACACTGAAGCCTGAGAGAAGCCAGGAGCCATCCTGGCCGATTCATGAGTCAAAGGGGCAGCAGCCACAGAGGCACGGATGTCATGGGAGCCATGCCCCTGCTCATCTGAGATTGGCTTGGGCCCATGGCGGTAGCCACACTCCTCTGGCCCACCCTCCCTGCTCTGCCAGGGGCCATGGGTACCTGAGACATACTTAGGAACATGCCAGTAGCCAGAGTCCCCCGAGACACATCTGGGAGCACTTCGGAGGCTGTGGCACCCTGGGATCTGCTCACAGACATGCCCCTCAACAGAGACACACTGGCTTCCTGGCCTAGACAAGAGTCCTCCCCACTGGCCACAGGCGCCTGGTAGAGGTTTGGAGCAGAAACGATGACAGCAGGTTGTTCCATTACTCTTGGGTGCCTCCCACCAATATCAGGCAGCTGATGAAAGCCCAGGGCCACCTCGCTGAACTCAGGGACCTGGGGATGCGGGGCCACCCTCTGACCGTCAGAGGATCTTGACGTGGGTCCACCCTAGCAGACACGGCTGGCTGGCTCAGACCCTGGCCCACGCCATGAGCCACTGATGCATATGGTGCACCCGAGGTGACTTCAATGGCAAAGGACGAATAATGCTGACTGGGAGTCACTGCATTCGCCCTCGAGGATGGTAGATTTGGACTCACCCTAGGGGCCCAACTCGGCTGACTCATAGCACAACCTGCACCACTCATCACAGGTAGCTGGGCCAGGCTGGGGGTCCCCCTAGTGGCCACAGATGGCTGCGCTAGGCGGGGGGCCACCACACAAGTCATAGAAGGCTGGCCTAAGCTAGGAGCCATCCCACTGGTAAAAGATGGCTGGCTTTGGCAGGGGGATACTCCAAATGTCAAAGATGGCTGGCTTAGGCTGGGGACAACCCCACCAGTCACAGATGTCTGGCTTAAGCTGCGGGCCACTCCAGTAGTCACAGGTGCCTGGGCAAGGCTGGGGGCCACCCCACTGGTCACAGGTGGCTGGCTGAGCTTGGGATCCACCCCACTAGTCACAGGTGGCTGGGCTAGTCTGGGGCCACCCCACTGGTCACAGGCGGCTGGGTGAGGCTGGACGCCACCCCACTGGTCATAGATGGCTGGGCGAGGCTCAGGGCCAGTCTGCAGGCCATCAGTGGCTGTGAAAAGCTGGGAACCACCCCCTCAACCATCAATGGCTGGCCTAGGCTGAGGGACACCTTCTTGGTCCTGGACATCTGGCCTAAGCTGGGAGTCACCTTATTGACCACCGATGGCTCAGATAGGCTGCTGGTCATTCTACTGGCCATAGAGAGCTGGCCTGGATTTGAGGCCACCTTACTGGCTACTACAGGCTGAGATAGGCATGAGGTCAACCTACCAGCCACAGCCGGCTGCTGATAGACAGTAGGGACCACGTTACTCGATGACAAACTTCTGGTCAACACAGTCCCATAGGGTGCCTGCGACAAACTCTCCTTCAGATTCATGGAACTCTGATCTGAGGACATGTCTTCCTCATCCTCTGAGTCCCAGTGCACACTCAGTGTCATGCGACTGGCCAGTGAGCTATGCTGTAGAATGGGGATCAGCTCTGAGTCTACAGAAGACTGGTCATGGAGGCTTGGGGCCAGGTGCCTGTGACCTGCTCCCTCAGTCTCTTCCACACTCCTGGGTCCCTGGGACCTCTCCACGGCCTCTGCGGAGAGGAGAGCATCTAGATCAAAGTCCCTGTCCAAGCTGGCTTCCCAGGCCTCCTCGTCCACCACGTCAACAGCGGCCATGCTGGCCACAGACATGGTGGAAAGGCCGAGTGAGCCGCAGCTGCGCAGCGAGCTCTGGGAATTGCTCATATTTAGGCCGTAGTCTGTGCAGCCCTGGGAGAAGCTTCTGGACAGGTCATTGTCTGGACCTTGTGGCATAGTGGCCACCAGTTCACTAGGTATATGGTCAGTTATCCGCTCCTGTGGGCCATGTGCCCTGGAAAGGCTACCCCGTGTTTGATTCTTCTCCTTCCCAGGGATGGCTGTTCGGGAAAGGGTGGGTGTCAGCTTATTGCCTGGGGAGACTTGGAACAGACCGGGATCCACCTGACCCCCTCGCTTGGCTGCCCAGCAACGACCAGGAGCCACGGAACCGGGCCAGGGACCTGGGGTTATGACGCAGGCCTTGGGGGCATGCACTTGTGCTTTGCTCACTGTGGCGGCCTGTGGCGGAACTGGGGTCGCTTCTTTGGTCACCTGCCTAGGGCCCCTGCAGCCTCGTTTATGATTCGGGGACCGTGTTCTCTGCACGGTCTCCTCGGGGACCACAGGTAGCTGTTGTGGAACTTTGGCCCCTTGGGGTTGGCCCCCACCGGGGGATGCCCTGCTGATCCCCGAGGGCTGACACCAGCAAACAGAACCCCCATAGTTGGTGGCACAGCTGTGGGAGTGGGTGCCGCTCCCACGACCTGTGGTGCTGGGAAGCTTGCCCGGTGCTAACCTGCACTCCCTGGGGATGCCCTTGTGTGTGGGGCCACCCTGCTGACCACGTGTGGACTCTGGGTGCTTGTGGTTGAGCTGCCCAGTGGCCAGTGACGGCTGGCTGGTGCTCGGGCCCACGCCATTGGCAAGGAGTGGCTGCCACAGACCGGAGGCCGGCTGTTGGTTGGGGCGGTTGGACAAGTTGGGGTCCCACATCACTCACCATTGGGCCGAGGGCTGATGCCAATTCACTCACCCTGGGGTGCAGGCACACTCTTTCCTCACAGTTCTTGAGGGTCAGGTACAGATTTAAGGGGCTTCTGCTGGGTCCCGTCTCCCATGACAGAGTGGGGACCCGGGGCAAGAAATAGGGGGATACTGGTGAATGGTCATCACCCCAGCAATCAAGGAGGCACCTACAGAGACCACGGATGAGCAGGGTGACCCCCCGAGCATAGCCCCATCCCCCCTCTCTTCCAAGAGCCCGGACGGCCAGCCTGTGACAAAACCCTCCCAGGCCCCACCCCAGGGAACCCTAACCTTGCTGGGCTGTAGTCTCATGGGGCCCAGGCTGGGCCCCCACGCGGCCGACAGGCTCCCCCTGCAGTCCACCTCCACGGGGGCCGGCATCACGGTCATCCCACTTCCCATCGTTTGGAGGGCAGCCTTGGGGAGGGCCGACTCCAGACCTCAGGGGCCGCCTGAGAGAGAGATTGGCTGAGGACTGCACCCAGCTCACCCTGACACAGGGCCTGGCTCAAGGTGGCGCGCTCCTCCTCCGTCAGGGCCTTGCTAAGCACGTCCGCCAGTCTGCTCTGAATGGCCTTAGTCAGCTCGCCCCGGGACAGTGCGCGGGACAGGCTGGTGCCCAGCTCGCCCCAGGAGGGCGCCTTCACCAGCACCGTGCCCAGGATGCCCTGGGGCAAGGCCTTGGCCATCGTGGCTCCCAAGACTTCTTTGGACAGGGCCTGGTTCAGGGCCGCCCTCACTTCCCCCTGGGAGAGGGCTTTGGCCAGCAGGGCGCGGAGGTCCTCCTGCGAGCCCAGCACGGCGGCCAGCTCAGCACACAGGGAGGCGAGTTGGGAGGCCGCTAGCTCCTCCTGGCTGGGCGGGGGTGCGCTGGTGGTTGACGGCTGGGCCCGGGCAGCCCTGCCGTCCCCCAGGATTCAGCGTGGCACGTGGTGTGGCCAGCAGAGGCCAGCAGAGGCACCAGCATGTTCTGGGTCTCAGAGGCCCCTGGTGCAGCCCAGGGTGGCCTTGCCCTGCACGTAGCTGTGGGATGGGAGCTGGGTCAGTCTGTCTTCTGGCTTGGCTCGGGGCAGAGCGCCAATGTGCTGGCAGGGCTGGTGGAAGCCTGTGAAGCCCACCAGGAGTGGCTGCGACTGCGTCTTGCTGCTGAGTTCAGCAGCCTGGTGGGCCGCATAGAGGCTCTTGGCTGTATCTGTGACCAGCTGGGCCTGGGACTTGCGCCTTTGTCAATCCGGTGGGGAGATGCCCTTGGGACTGTACCTTGATCACTGCTGTGGTCAGCTGTGCCTGGGACTGCGCCTTCATCAGCTTGGCGGGCAGGTGTGCCTGGGACGGCGTCTTAGACAGACACACACTCAGGTGTGGTTGGGCCACGGCGGCGGGGGGTTGGGCTTGTGGGTATCCTTGGCCCTGGGCCATGGTCAACTTGGCAGACACGTGCTCCTGGGGCAGGGCCTTAGTCAGCTCGGCCAGCAGATGGGCCTGAGGCGAGCCTGTGGTTGAACGAGGGGCCAGTTGCGCTTGAGGCAGACATGTGCTCAGAGGCGCCCCAGCGGTTCTTGCAGGCCCATACAGTTGGGACTGAACCTTCAAGATGTCCGTCCCTCGGATGTGCCCACTTGTTCCTGTCGCTCGCCACTTTTGCCCAGGTCAGATCCCCGGGCATTTCCATGGCCATACTGGTGTCAGACGTGGTTTCCGTTTTCCCTGTTTCTGGGAGAAGGCCTTGATTTTCTCGCCTTCCAAAGGAGGCCTGGCTGGAGGCTTGTGAGCCCCAGCCCCGGATATGACGGGGGAAAGCATTTCACTTTTCCCTCTGTCAAGTATGAGCGGGACGAGACCTTGACCGCCCTGTGTCGCCTGTCTCGCGTTCACCGTGGCCCTGGCCTTTGGTCCACTTAGACACGTGTGGGATGAGGTGTCGGAAATTCCAGCTGTCGCCGCTGCTGAAAACGGAGGCCTTGAGGTTTCCAGCTGCTGACGGGGGCAGGCACAGGGTTTTGAGGATGGTGGCCACTGAGCGTAACTGAGCTGGAGTCTTGGTGATCATGGCCGCCAGGCCGCGTCTGGGGAGGAGCAGTTTTCGCCACCGTGGCTCCTTGGAGCATCTGATGAGAGTGGGTCTGGTCGCTGTAGCCACCTGACATGTCTGCAGTAGGGTCTTGGTTCCCGTGGGTGCTGGGTGCGTCTGGGGTGGGCGTCTTGGTCAGCAAGGGCACTGCACACGCCTGGGGCGGGACTTTGGTCGCTGTGGCCGCAGGCCGTGTCTGAGTTGGAGACTTGATCATCGAGGCCAGCAGGCCTAGCTGGGGTGGGGCCTTCGTCATCGTGGCTGCCGGTCGTGTCTGGGGTGTAGTGTTGGTCATGGAGGCTGTTGGTCGCATTGCAGCTGGGTCTTGGTCCCTTGGGTCACCGGGCAGGGCTGGGGTGGGGTTTTGGTGATGGTTATTATGGGCACTGGGCATGGCTGGGGTTGGATCTTACTCATCATGGCCGCCAGGCATGACTGGAGTGGGGTCTTGGTCGCTGTGGCTGGCGGGCACATCTGAGGTGGGATCTTGCCCACCGGGCCTTGGGGGTAACACCTGGGGTGGGGCCTTGGTTATTGTGACAGTTGACATCGGGCATGGCTGGGGTAGGGTCTTGTTCATCATGGCTGCCAAGCACGACTGGAGTGGAGCCTTGATCATGGTGGCCGCCGGGCATGTCTGGGCCGCAGTCTTGGTCATGGGGGCTGCTGGGTCTGTCTCTGGTGGAATCTTGGCCATTGCAGCTGCCAGGTACATCTGGGGTGGGGTCTTGGCTATTGTTACCCATGGGGCCACCGGGCAAGGCTGGGCGAGGTCTTGGTTATCGTGGCTGCTGGGTACATCTGGAAGGGAGTCTTTGGTCGTGGTCATAGTGGGCCCCTGGCTGGGCAAGGGTCTTGGTTATCACAGGCGCTGGGCCTGTCTGAGGGTGGCATTTTTGAGGACCTCTGCTTCCGTGTGGACCTGGGTTTGGGTCTTGAATTGTCCTTGAACTGCCTGGGCGCACCTTGCAGATGGGTGGTGGCCCCATGGCTCCTGCCTTGTTGGCCCTGGAAGTTATTTGCTTGGTCTCATTGGGTCCCCTTCTACTTGGACAAGGCAAGGTACTTCTGACGGTTCTTGTCATCAGGCATGGGCAGCACTTTCGCATCGAACTCATGGACATGGAAGTTTGATGGCGACTGTCTGGTGTGGCAGGAAGGTGACGCTGGGTGCCCTCGGCAAGAGCATCGTCCAGGGCGGTGACATGCCTGGGACTGCAAAAGGGACGGTTGGGGTATATTTTTTTTTATTGCGGCCAGGCCTGTCAGAGGAAGGGAACTGGGTCTCACTTGCTGCACCAATGGTGGGCTGGGCCAGAAAGGGACTTGCCCTCTTCCGGATGCTGGAACCGCACCTGCTGGGGCGGGTGGTAAGGATGTCGGCGTTCCTCCACCTTCGCTTTTTCCTCCATCGCCGTTGCCAGCCCGGATGGAGGCGCCTGGTGGTTGAGCTGTCGCCATGGACGCCTGGATGGCCTTGGCCGCCATCATCTGCGAGATAAGCTTCTGCCGGAGGCCGGTACCCCCTCCCACAGGCTTGAAATGAGGGTGGCTGCGCGGGACACCATTATGTCCATTTCATCCACCAGGACATTCTTGAAGGCCTGGCTCTCCACCACAGCGCGGAGGCGAGGGACACGACGAGCCACCGTCTTGTCCTTGTCAGGCTGTTCCAGAAGGGTCTCCTTGGAGGCAGGGGGTTCGCTCTGGGGCTGTGGATGCAGTGTTCCCGGTTTGTCTTGGAGACTGGGATTGGGCTGATAGGAGCTCTGCCCACTGGGTGACGCCTGTAGCTGTGAACACAGTGTCCTCATTCTATCTTGGAAATTGGGGATGGACTGATAGCTCTGCCCACTGGGTGACGCCTGTAGCTGTGAACACAGTGTCCCCATTCTATCTTGGAAATTGGGGATGGACTGATAGGAGCTCTGCCCACTGGGTGACACCTGTAGCTGTGTTGCTTGCTGCATTGTCTTGGTTCCTAGGCGGGTCGGCTCTGCCTGTGGGGGGCAGTAGGGAGGTGGTCAGGGAGGAGCGTCATGCAGACAGGAGGCCTCCTAGCGGGGGCAGGTACTCACCCCCAGAACCTACGTGTTCTTGTTCCTGGGATCTTGCCATCTTCCTCCTCCACTTGGCAGGTACTCCTTCCCAGTCACATGCCCGGGTGCCCTTTCGTACCCAGGCCACATCATCCTGTGGCTACTTCGACATCAGCACACAGGGCACATTCTCACCTGAACACCTGACCACCTACCTGCTCTTCAACTTTCCTCTGTATCTGGAACACACTATAAGGACAGCACTGATCATACTGTTTTGGAAATATCCTGCCTGTGTCCGTGTGCATGGTGTGATTTGCTTTTTCCCACTGACTGATGGTATTCTGAATTCTTAGATGGTAGGAACCAAGCCTGACTCATTTCTGGGGCCGCATCTCAGGCACAGGGCCTGGGCTCCCAGTTGTGAAAAGGTAGATGTTCTGAGTGGCTAGCTTGGCTGAAAAGGAATAGGGGAGCAGATTGAAGGTTGGATGGATAGATGGATGACTAGATCCTGAAGGGATAAATTAGTGGACGAATGAATATTGGATGGGTTGGAGGAACAGATAGAGAGTTTGGGCTGAAAATGGGTGAGTAAATGAAGTTGATGAATGAATGGGCAAACAGATCAGTAAATAAGGAAATGGATGCATGGATGGATGGATGGATGAGAGCATAAACAGATAAATGGATGGGTGTCTGAGTAGCAGGATAGTTGCATAGATGGAGGATGGAGGATAGATGAGTGGGTGAGTGAATAGATGGAAATGAGTAGATAAATGAGTGAGTGAATGACGAAAGGTAACGAATTGGTAAAGAGATCAATGAAAAGGAGGTGGATTGACGAATGGCTTGGATGGATCAGATGGGGGATAACATAGATGATGGATAGATCAATGACAGATGGAAGGATGGGTACAGGAAAAAAATGAGAGGTGACTAGATTCAGAAGTATCCCGGTGCAGAGTATTCAGACACTCAGGCAGCCCTGGAGCATAAGACACTTTCTTTACAGGAGTCCCCCTTCTGGCTGGGACCACAGACTTTCAATACCTTGGAAGATCATAGAGTGGAGGAGGAGCAGGAGAAGAAGGTGCAGTCTCAGAAGCCAGCTTGCAAGAAGCAGCAGCCTTCAGCCTTCATCCCACGCAATGTGCAGCAACACTGCCCTGGGCTGACTCTGTCCCCAAGACCAAAATGAAGAGATGTGAAAACCAAAAAACCCCAAAAACCCCAAAAAACTAAATTCTATTTAAAAAAGAAAACAAAACCTTTTTTGTTACTGCAAAGTTCACTTATTCAGAGGTAAAACTAGAGAAATAACAGTCATGTCAAAGAGTAGGGTAAAGCCACCATCAAAATTGGTATTTTGGGCGACTTCCCTGGTGTTTAGTAGCTAATGTAGTGGCTAATTCTTGGGTCCAGTGGAGGGGACCTGGGTTCGATCCCTGGCCAGGGGACTAGATCCCAAATGCCTCAACTAAGTCTTGGTGCATCCAGATAAATAAATAAATCTTTTTTTTAAAAATGGCATTTTGGCTATGACTGTCAGTGAATTTCCTCCATGTTCATGTCTTTGGATTAACAATGAAACATCAAAAACAAAGAATTTTAAGTCCAAAACTGAATGTGCAAGGAAGTTTATTCCTTTAAAAAAATTTTTTTATTGAAATATAGTTGATTTACAATGTTGTATTAGTTTCAGGTATATAGCAAAGTGATTCAGTTATATATACACGTCTATATTCCTCCTTAGAATATTATTTGTGCTAGTTTATTTATTTAGCTGCACCAGGTCTTATCTGTGGAACGTGGGGACTTCAGCTGCAGCATATGAGATCTCGTTCCCTGACTGGGGATTGAACCCAGGTCCCCTGCACTGGAGCTTGGAGTCTGAGCCACTGGACCATGAGGGGAGGCACATATATATTCCTTTTTGACATTCTCTTTCATTATAGGTTATTACAAGATATTGAGCATAGTTCCCCTGTGTTATCTTGTAGGTCCATTTGGTCATAGATTTGATATGTATCAGTGTTATTTTGTACCTAAAAAAAAAAAAACAACCTGGAAATAACCAAAAAGGTGATTGCTAGGGGGTCAGTTAACAAGTGTATAAGGAAGGGTACGCAAGGGATGTTTATCACCGTATTGTTTATGAGAGTCAAAACTGAAAACAACAATGCTTTTCAGCAGGAGGTGGCTTAAATGCAGGAGGCCGGGTTCAATCCCTGGTCAGGGAACTAGATCCCACAAGCCACAACTAAAATTTCTATGACTCAAGGAAGACTGAAGACCCTGCACAGTCCAGATAATATTTTTAAAAAAGAAAAGAAAGGGTTTAAAAAAAGAAATGGTGTCCAATCCACCAGAATAGGTAAATTTAAAAGGGAAACAAGTTACAACCACTTGGATCTCTATCTTGAAGACAAGTCATCATTCTACTCAGATGAATATACTCAGGAGGTTCAAGTGTTTTACACTCACCCCAACCAGAAACCATCCAAATGTCCATCAACAGAATAATGAATAAGTCAACTGTATATCTATCAATATATTATATAAATGAATAGAATTAAAAATATCGACCTATTTATAAAATCAATGCATTTTATTTGACATGTCAGTGAGAAAGCGGTCAACAGTATAGAGGAATCTCACATACATTGTTTTTGAGTGAAAGAACCTGAACATAAAAGACGACAAATTAGTTCCTCCAGTTATAGGACATACAAAAGAGAAGGGAAGAAATTAAGCTCTGCTATTGAAAGTCTAGACAGGGGCTTCCCTGGTGATCCAGTGGTTAAAAATCCACCTTGAAAGGTAAGGGACACGGGTTTGATCCCTGGTCCCGGAAGCTCCCACATGCCAAGGAGCAACTAAGCCTGTGTGCCGCAACTGCTGAAATCCACACACTTAGAGCCTGTGCTCCACAACAAGAGGAGCCGCCGCGATGAGAAGTCCTCGCGTCACAACAGAGAGCAGCCCCTGCTCACGGCAACTAGAGAAAGCCGGTGCGTAGCAAGGGAGACCCATCACAGCCAAGAAACAAAATAAATACAGAAATGAGGTGATTGAGAGGGGACATGGGGGGGCTTGGGAGGCCAGTCACGTAGGTTTCTTTGGATTGTGAAAATATGGCCTGGCTTTTCTCTCTGCATCACCTTCATATAGAGGCCAAAATACTCATAAGTGATGATGAGGAATATGTAAGGAGATAAGCAAATAATCAGAGCATAGCTTAAATGAAAAATGCGAGTTATAAACAACAAGCGCACAGGACTTGACCTTTTTCTTTTCTTCACGTGCTTGGCCGCATCAGGTCTTAGAGTGGCAGGCAGGCTCTTCTCTACTTAGGGTGTGTGGGCTAAGTAGCTGCGGTGTGCCGCCTCAGCTGCCCCCGTGGCATATGGGGTCTTAGTTCCCCGATCAGGATCAAGCCCACATCCCCTCCGTTGGAAGGTGGATTCTTAACCACTGGACCACCGGGGAGGTCCCAGGACTTGACTTTTAAAAAAATACAAACACACACAACACACACACACTGGAATAGACATTAAAAAATCTGGAAGGATAAACAATTAAATTGACAAGTGATTGTGTGTGTGTGTGTGAGGAGTAGTCTCAAGGGGTACTTTAATAAACAAAATTTAACTTAAAAAATTGGAATTTGACTTTTAGTCAAGCTGGCAGGAGGATATGATGTGGGGACCTGGCCTCCCTCACTCCTCACTCAAACATAGAAAGATTGATGGAGTATTTTAAAACAGTGTTACGTGGTGATCATGGTTTAATGCACAGAAACATCAGATTACTAAATTGAAAACCAGTAACTAACTTAACACTGTGTGTCGATTACACTTCAAAACCAAACAACACGGACTTCTCTGGCGGTCCAGGGGTTAAGACTCCACACGTCCACTGCAGGGATCTCGGGTTCAGTCCCTGGTCGGGAAACTAAAATCCCACGTGCCTTGTGCTGCAGCCAAAAACAAATGAACTCATAGGAAGAGAGATCAGATTTGCGGTTACCGGAGGGAGTGGGTAGGGAGAGGGGGAGTGGATGAAGACAGTCAAGAGGTACATACTTCCAACTATAAGATAAATATATATTAGGGATGTAATGTACAACATGATTTAAAAATACTGTGTATGTTGTATATGAAAGATTTAAGAGAGTGAATTCTGAGTTATCATCACAAGGGAAAATAATTTTCTTTTTCTTTTATTTTGTATCTATATGAGATGATGGATGTTCACTAAACATTTTTTCTTTTATATTTTATTTATTTATTTAAGGCCATGACTTGCAGCATGTGGGATTAATTCTCCAAGTGCAAGTGAAAGTCGCTCAGTCATGTCCAAATCTTTGCAACCCCATGTTCTATACAGTCCATGGAATTCTCCAGGCCAGGATACTGGAGTGCGTAGCCTTTCCTTCTCCAGCGGATCTTGCCAACCCATGAATCAAACCGGAGTCTCCTGCATTGCAGGCATATTCTTTACCAACTGAGCTATAACCAGAGATCAAATCAGCAAACCCTGCACTGGGAGCTCAGAGACTTAACTGCTGGACCACCAGGGAAGTCCCAATGTCACAAAACTTCTTGTGATCATTATTTCATGATGTACCTAAGTCATTATGCCATACACCTTAAATTTGCACAGTGCTGTATGTCAATTATATTTCAATAAAACTGGGGGAAAACTTTTCTTTAAAAGAAAACTATACCTCAAAAACAAACCAACAAGTCACTCAGTCGTGCCCAGCTCTTTGCGACCCCATGGACTGTAGCCCACCAGGCTCCTCCATCCATGGAGTTTTCTAGGCAAGAGTACTGGAGTGGGTTGCCATTTCCTTCTCCAGGGGATCTTCCTGACTCAGGGATCGAACCGGGTCTTCTGCATTGCAGGTAGATGCTTTACCGTCTGACCCACCAGTTACCATAAAAAAAGGAAAAGAAAAACTTTGTAATTTCCTTTTTAAAAAAGAAGAAAAAAAAAAACGTTATCAAAATCTAGCTCTCACCAACAGATATGATGCAAATACTCTAAAAAAAAAGGCCAGTTATCAGAAGAATAATACTATACCCAAGTAGGATTTATTCTAAAGATGTAACATTAGTTCAGTATCTATAATTCCCAAGGTAATTCATTACATCTAGGACTTTAAAAGATAGCCATATCGTTTTCCAAATAGCACCCCAAAGCACTTTCCCAAATCCATAGCTATTTATAATAAATATTTTTAAAAATAGATAAGATAGTACCTAAAAATGGTAAGTCTAACCACAAAACCATAACAAATGCCATTTTTACAATGAAATTCTAAAGTCAGTTTTGCTAAAGGAAGGAGAAAGATGTTGCCCCACCCTTGCTGTGGGTATCATTATTTTTGGTAATTACAGCAAAAGCAAGATAACAAGGACTTGGACAATCAGTGTAAATGTTTGAAAAGAGAGCTTAGCAGAAATTGTCAGTTAGAAGATCCAAGAGATTCTAATTTTTAAAAGCATATCTGTATACACATACAGAACACATGTATGTATATATATATCCCATCATGGGTAAGGCACATGGCTGCATACAAAAAAACGAGCTGCAAATGGAAATGAGAAAAAAGGGACTTCATAGTGATGTCCAAAACTCTACAATTCACAGGAACAAATATTACACAAAAGCCAAAGGAGTTACATGAAGGCGAGGAAAAGAGACAAAAGATCTCTTGGAGGCCTTGGCTCTCTGCATCACCTTCATATAGAGGCCAAAATACTCTTAAGGATTTTGAGGAATGTGTAATGAGGTACACCATTATAATCAGAGCATACATTAAATGAAGGCCTGCAATTCTACCACAGCGCGGAGGCGAGGGACACGACGAGCCACCGTCTTGTCCTTGTCAGGCTGTTCCAGAAGGGTCTCCTTGGAGGCAGAGGGTCGCTCTGGGGCTGTGGATGCAGTGTTCCCGGTTTGTCTTGGAGACTGGGATCGGGCTGATAGGAGCTCTGCCCACTGGGTGACGCCTGTAGCTGTGAACACAGTGTCCTCATTCTATCTTGGAAATTGGGGATGGACTGATAGCTCTGCCCACTGGGTGACGCCTGTAGCTGTGAACACAGTGTCCCCATTCTATCTTGGAAATTGGGCATGGACTGATAGGAGCTCTGCCCACTGGGTGACACCTGTAGCTGTGTTGCAAAATTCACCATCCATTTATGCGGGTCGGCTCTGCCTGTGGGGGGCAGTAGGGAGGTGGTCAGGGAGCAGCGTCATGCAGACACATGGCCTCCTAGCGGGGGCGGGTACTCACCCCAGAACCTACATGTTCTTGTTCTTGGGATCTTGCCATCTTCCTCCTCCAAAGGCAGGTACTCCTTCCCAGTCACATGCCCGGGTGCCCTTTCACCATTACTATTCAACATAGTTTTGGACATCAGGCCACAACAATCTCAGCTGAAAAAGAAATAAAAGGGATCCAAATTGGAAAAGACAGAATAAAACTATCCTGCCTGTGTCCGTGTGCATGGTGTGATTTGCTTTTTCCCACTGACTGATGGTATTCTGAATTCTTAGATGGTAGGAACCAAGCCTGACTCATTTCTGGGGCCGCATCTCAGGCACAGGGCCTGGGCTCCCAGTTGTGAAAAGGTAGATGTTCTGAGTGGCTAGCTTGGCTGTAATGTATAGGGGAGCAATTGAAGGTGATGGATAGATGGATGACTAGATCCTGCAGGATAAATTAGTGGATGAATGAATATTGGATGGGTTGGAGGAACAGATAAGAGAGTTTGGGCTGAAATGGGTGAGTAAATGAAGTTTGATGAATGAAGGGGCAAACAGATCAGTAAATAAGGAAATGGATGCATGGATGGATGGATGGATGAGAGATAAACAGATAAATGGATGGGTGTCTGAGTAGCAGGATAGTTGCATAGATGGAGGGATGGAGGATAGATGAGTGGGTGAGTGAATAGATGGAAATGAGTAGATAAATGAGTGAGTGAATGACGAAAGGTAAAGGAATTGGTAAAGAGATCAATGAAAGGAGGTGGATTGACGAATGGCTGGATGGATCAGATGGGGGATAACATAGATGATGGATAGATCAATGACAGATGGAAGGATGGGTACAGGAAAAACGAAGAGGTGACTAGATTTCAGAAGTATCCCGGTGCAGAGTATTCAGACACTCAGGCAGCCCTGGAGCATAAGACACTTTCTTTACAGGAGTCCCCCTTCTGCTGGGACCACAGACTTCATACCTTGGAAGATCATAGAGTTGGAGGAGGAGCAGGAGAAGAAGGTGCAGTCTCAGAAGCCAGCTTGCAGAAGCAGCAGCCTTCAGCCCTTCATCCACGCAATGTGCAGCAACACTGCCCTGGGCTGACTCTGTCCCCAAGACCAAAATGAAGAGATGTGAAAACCAAAAAAACCCCCAAAAACCCCAAAAAACTAAATTCTATTTAAAAAACAAAACAAAACCTTTTTTGTTACTGCAAAGTTCACTTATTCAGAGGTAAAACTAGAGAAATAACAGTCATGTCAAAGAGTAGGGTAAAGCCACCATCAAAAATTGGTATTTTGGGCGACTTCCCTAGTGGTTTAGTAGCTAATGTAGTGGCTAATTCTTGTGTCCAGTGGAGGGGACCTGGGTTCGATCCCTGGCCAGGGGACTAGATCCCAAATGCCTCAACTAAGTCTTGGTGCATCCAGATAAATAAATAAATCTTTTTTTTTTTAAATGGCATTTTGGCTATGACTGTCAGTGAATTTCCTCCATGTTCATGTCTTTGGATTAACAATGAAACATCAAAAACAAAGAATTTTAAGTCCAAAACTGAATGTGCAAGGAAGTTTATTCCTTTAAAAAATTTTTTTTATTGAAATACAGTTGATTTACAATGTTGTATTAGTTTCAGGATATAGCAAAGTGATTCAGTTATATATACATGTCTATATTCCTCCTTAGAATATTTATTGTGCTAGTTTATTTATTTAGCTGCACCAGGTCTTATCTGTGGAACGTGGGGACTTCAGCTGCAGCATATGAGATCTCGTTCCCTGACTGGGATTGAACCCAGGTCCCCTGCACTGGGAGCTTGGAGTCTGAGCCACTGGACCATGAGGGGAGGCACATACATATTCCTTTTTGACATTCTCTTTCATTATCGGTTATTACAAGATACTGAGCATAGTTCCCTGTGTTATCTTGTAGGTCCATATGGTTATAGATTTGATATGTATCCAGTGTTATTTTGTACCTAAAAAAAAAAAACCTGGAAATAACCAAAAAGGTGATTGCTAGGGGGTCAGTTAACAAGTGTATAAGGAAGAGTACTCAAGGATGTTCATCACCGTATTGTTTATGAGAGTCAAAACTGAAAACAACAATGCTTTTCAGCAGGGAGGTGGCTTAAATGCAGGAGGCCGGGTCAATCCCTGGTCAGGGAACTAGATCCCACAAGGCCACAACTAAAATTTCTCATGACTCAAGGAAGACTGAAGACCTGCATTCTGCAGCTAAATAGGGCACAGTCAGATATATTTTTAAAAAAGAAAAGAAAGGGTTTTAAAAAAGAATGGTGTCCAGATCCCCAGAATAGGTAAATTTAAAAGGGAAAACAAGTTACAACACAATTGGATCTCTATCTGAAGACAAGTCATCAATTCTACTCAGATGATATACTCAGGAGGTCAAGTGTTTCCACTCACCCCAAACCAGAAACCATCCAAATATTCATCAACAGAATAATGAATAAGTCAACTGTATATCTATCATCTATTAATATAAATGAATAAATTAAAAATATCGACCTATTTTAAATCAATGCATTTTATTTGACATGTCAGTGAGAAAGCGGTCCACAGTATAGAGGAATCTCACATACATTGTTTTGAGTGAAAGAACCTGAACATAAAAGACAACAAATTGGTTCCTCCAGTTATAGGACATACAAGAGAGAAGAGAAAAAATTAAGCTCTGCTATTGAAGTCTAGACAGGGGCTTCCCTGGTGATCCAGTGGTTAAAAATCCACCTTGAAAGGTAAGGGACACGGGTTTGATCCCTGGTCCCGGAAGCTCCCACATGCCAAGGAGCAACTAAGCCTGTGGCCGCAACTGCTGAAATCCACACACTTAGAGCCTGTGCTCCACGACAAGAGGAGCCGCCGCGATGAGAAGTCCTCGCGTCACAACAGAGAGCAGCCCCTGCTCACGGCAACTAGAGAAAGCCGGTGCGTAGCAAGGGAGACCCATCACAGCAAGA
The DNA here is from genome assembly GCF_003369695.1 of Bos indicus x Bos taurus. NCBI lineage: Eukaryota > Metazoa > Chordata > Mammalia > Artiodactyla > Bovidae > Bos > Bos indicus x Bos taurus. Next base: position 37,264 of record NW_020867957.1, on the reverse strand, counting down.
AATAAAATAAATACAGAAATGAGGTGATTGAGAGGGGACATGGGCGGGCTTGGGAGGCCAGTCATGTAGGTTTCTTTGGATTGTGAAAATATGGCCTGGCTTTTCTCTCTGCATCACCTTCATATAGAGGCCAAAATACTCATAAGTGATGATGAGGAATATATAAGGAGATAAGCAAAGAATCAGAGCATAGCTTAAATGAAAAATGCGAGTTATAAACAACAAGCACACAGGACTTGACCTTTTTCTTTTCTTCACGTGCTTGGCCGCATCAGGTCTTAGAGTGGCGGGCAGGCTCTTCTCTACTTAGGGTGTGTGGGCTAAGTAGCTGCGGTGTGCTGCCTCAGCTGCCCCCATGGCATATGGGGTCTTAGTTCCCGATCAGGATCAAGCCCACATCCCCTCCGTTGAAGGTGGATTCTTAACCACTGGACCCACCGGGGACGTCCCTGGACTTGACTTTTAAAAAAATACAACACACACAACAACACACACACTGGAATAGACATTAAAAAATCTGGAAGGATAAACAATTAAATTGACAAGTGATTGTGTGTGTGTGTGTGAGGAGTAGTCTCAAGGGGTACTTTAATAACAAAATTAACTTAAAACATTAGAATTTGGCCTTTTAGTCAGCTGGGCAGGAGGAAATGGATGTGGGGACCCTGGCCTCCACTCACTCCTCACTCAAACATAGAAAGATATGATGGAGTATTTTAAAACAGTGTTACGTGGTGATCATGGTTTAATGCACAGAAACATCAGGTTACTAAATTGAAAACCCAGTAACTAACTAACACTGTGTGTCGATACACTTCAAAACCAAAACAACACGGACTTCTCTGGTGGGTCCAGGGGTTAAGACTCCACACGTCCACTGCAGGGATCTCGGGTTCAGTCCCTGGTCGGGAAACTAAAATCCCACGTGCCTTGTGCTGCAGCCAAAAACAAAATGAACTCATAGGAAGAGAGAGATCAGATTTACGGTTACCGGAGGGAGTGGGGTAGGGAGAGGGGGAAGTGGATGAAGACAGTCAAGAGGTACATACTTCCAAACTATAAGATAAATATATATTAGGGATGTAATGTACAACATGATTTAAAAATACTGTTGTATGTTGTATATGAAAGATTTAAGAGAGTGAATTCTGAGTTATCATCCACAAGGGAAAATAATTTTCTTTTTCTTTTATTTTTATCTATATGAGATGTATGGATGTTCACTAAACATTTTTTTCTTTTATATATTTATTTATTTATTTAGGCCATGACTTGCAGCATGTGGGATAATTCTCCAAGTGCAAGTGAAAGTCGCTCAGGTCATGTCCAAATCTTTGCAACCCCATGTCTATACAGTCCATGGAATTCTCCAGGCCAGGATACTGGAGTGCGTTAGCCTTTCCTTCTCCAGCGGATCTTTGCCAACCCATGAATCAAACCGGAGTCTCCTGCATTGCAGGCATATTCTTTACCAACTAGCTATAACCAGAGATCAAATCAGCAAACCCTGCACTGGGGAGCTCAGAGACTTAACTGCTGGACCACCAGGGAAGTCCCAATGTCCACAAAACTTCTGTGATCATTATTTCATGATGTACCTAAGTCATTATGCCATACACCTTAAATTTGCACAGTGCTGTATGTCAATTATATTTCAATAAAACTGGGAGGAAAACTTTTCTTTAAAAGAAAACTATACCTCAAAAACAAACCAACAAGTCACTCAGTCGTGCCCAGCTCTTTGCAACCCCATGGACTGTAGCCCACCAGGCTCCTCATCCATGGAGTTTTCTAGGCAAAGAGTACTGGAGTGGGTTGCCGTTGCCTTCTCCAGGGGATCTTCCTGACTCAGGGATCGAACCGGGTCTTCTGCATTGCAGGTAGATGCTTTACGTCTGACCCACCAGTTACCATAAAAAAAGGAAAGAAAAACTTTGTAATTTCCTTTTTAAAAAAGAAGAAAAAAGAAAACGTTATCAAAATCTAGCTCTCACCAACAGATATGATGCAAATACTCTAAAAAAAAGGCCAGTTATCAGAAGAATAATACTATACCCAATGTAGGATTTATTCTAAAGATGTACATTAGTTCAGTATCTTAGATTCCCAAGGTAATTCATTACATCTAGGACTTTTAAAGATAGCCATATGTTGTTTCCAAATAGCACCTCAAAGCACTTTTCCCAAATCCATAGCTATTTATAATAAATATTTTTAAAAATAGATAAGATAGTACCTAAAATGGTAAGTCTAACCACAAAACCATAACAAATGCCATTTTTACAATGAAATTCTAAAGTCAGTTTTGCTAAAGGAAGGAGAAAGATGTTGCCCACCCTTGCTGTGGGTATCATTATTTTTGGTAATTACAGCAAAAGCAAGATAACAAGGACTTGGACAATCAGTGTAAATGTTTGAAAAGAGAGCTTAGCAGAAATTGTCAGTTAGAAGATCCAAGAGATTCTAATTTTTAAAAAGCATATCTGTATACACATACAGAACACATGTATGTATATATATATCCCATCATTCCTAAGGCACATGGCTGCATACAAAAAACGAGCTGCAAATGGAAATGAGAAAAAAAAAATTCATAGTGATGTCCAAAACTCTACAATTCACAGGAACAAATATTACACAAAAGCCAAAGGAGTTACATGAAGGCGAGGAAAAGAGACAAAAGATCTCTTGGAGGCTTTTCTCTCTGCATCACCTTCATATAGAGGCCAAAATACTCTTAAGTGATTTTGAGGAATGTGTAATGAGGTAAGCAAATAATCAGAGCATACATTAAATGAAAAATGCAATTCTATGAGGCCACCATCACCCTAATACCAAAACCTGACAAAGATGCCACAAAAAAAAGAAAACTACAGGCCAATATCACTGATGAACATAGATGCAAAAATCCTTAACAAAATTCTAGCAATCAGAATCCAACAACACATTAAAAAGATCATACACCATGACCAAGTGGGCTTTATCCCAAGGATGCAAGGATTCTTCAATATCCACCAAATCAATCAATGTAATACACCACATTAACAAATTGAAAAATAAAAACCATATGATTATCTCAATAGATGCAGAGAAAAGCTTTTGACAAATTCACCATCCATTTATGATAAAAACTCTCCAGAAAGCAGGAATAGAAGGAACATACCTCAACGTAATAAAAGCTATATATGACAAAACCCACAGCAAACATTATCCTCAATGGTGAAAAACTGAAAGCATTTTCTCTAAAGTCAGGAACAGACAAGGGTGCCCACTTTCACCATTACTATTCAACATAGTTTTGGAAGTTTTGGCCACAACAATCAGAGCAGAAAAAGAAATAAAAGGGATTCCAAATTGGAAAAGAAGAAGTAAAACTCTCACTGTTTGCAGATGACATGATCCTCTACATAGAAAACCCTTAAGACTCCACCAGAAAATTAGCAGAACTAATCAATGAATATAGTAAAGTTTCAGGATATAAAATCAACACACAGAAATCCCTTGCATTCCTATACTCTAATAATGAGAAAATAGAGAAATTAAGGAAACAATTCCATTCACCATTGCAACAAAACTAGAGACCTATATATAGAAAACTATAAAACACTGGTGAAAGAAATCAAAGAGGACACTAATAGATGGAGAAATATACCATGTTCATGGATTGGAAGAATCAATTATAGTGAAAATGAGTATACTACCCAAAGCAATTTATAGATTCAGTGCAATCCCTATCAAGATACCAACGGTATTCTTCACAGAGCTAGAACAAATAATTTCACAATTTGTATGGAAATACAAAAGACCTCGAATAGCCAAAGCAATCTTGAGAAAGAAGAATGGAACTGGAGGAATCAACCTTCCTCACTTCAGGCTCTACTACAAAGCCACAGTCATCAAGACAGTATGGTACTGGCACAAAGACAGAAATATAGATCAATGGAACAAAATAGAAAGCCCCAGAGATAAATCCACACACCTATGGACACCTCATCTTTGACAAAGGAGGCAAGAATATACAATGGATTAAAGGACAATCTCTTTAACAAGTGGTGCTGGGAAAACTGGTCAACCACTTGTAAAAGAATGAAACTAGACCACTTTCTAACACCATACACAAAAATAAACTCAAAATGGATTAAAGATCTAAATGTAAGACCAGAAACTATAAAACTCCTAGAGGAGAACATAGGCAAAACACTCTCTGACATACATCACAGCAGGATCCTCTATGACCCACCTCTCAGAATATTGGAAATAAAAGCCAAAATAAACAAATGGGACCTAATTAAACTTAAAAGCTTCTGCACAACAAAGGAAACTATAAGCAAGGTGAAAAGACAGCCTTCAGAATGGGAGAAAATAATAGCAAATGAAGCAATGACAAACAACTAATCTCAAAAATATACAAGCAACCCCTACAGCTCGATTCCAGAAAAATAAATGACCCAATCAAAAAATGGGCCAAAGAACTAAATAGACATTTCTCCAAATAAGACATACAGATGGCTAACAAACACATGAAAAGATGCTCAACATCACTCATTATCAGAGAAATGCAAATCAAAACCACTATGAGATACCATTTCACGCCAGTCAGAATGGCTGCGATCCAAAAGTCTACAAGCAATAAATGCTGGAGAGGGGTGGAGAGAAGGGAAGCCTCTTACACTGTTGGTGGGAATGCAAACTAGTACAGCCACTATGGAGAACAGTGTGGAGATTCCTTAAAAAACTGGAAATAGAACTGCCTTATGACCCAGCAATCCCACTGCTGGGCATACACACTGAGAAATCAGAATTGAAAGAGAACACGTTGTACCCCAATGTTCATCGCAGCACTGTTTATAATAGACAGGACATGGAAGCAACCTAGATGTCCATCAGCAGATGAATGGATAAGAAAGCTGTGGTACATATACACAATGGAGTATTACTCAGCCATTAAAACGAATACATTTGAATCAGTTCTAATGAGGTGGATGAAACTGGAGCCTATTATACAGAGTGAAGTAAGCCAGAAAGAAAAACACCAATACAGTATACTAACGCATATATATGGAATTTAGAAAGATGGTAACAATAACCCTGTATACGAGACAGCAAAAGAGATACTGATGTATAGAACAGTCTTTTGGACTCTGGGAGAGGGCGAGGGTGGGATCATTTGGGAGAATGGCATTGAAACATGTATAATATCATATATGAAACGAGTCACTAGTCCAGGTTCAATGCACGATACTGGATGTTTGGGGCTGGTGCACTGGGATGACCCAGAGGGATGGTACGGGGAGGGAGGAGGGAGGGGGTTCAGGATGGGGAACACATGTATACCTGTGGCAGATTCATGTTGATATATGGCAAAACCAATACAATATTGTAAAGTTAAAAAAAAAAACTAAAAACAAAGAAAAAATGCAAATTAAAAAAGAAAAAGCAAGTTACAAACTACAGGCACCCTAGCACCTGATGTACCACCAGTTTAGGAGAAAGAAAGAATTCCTATAACAATTATTACACAATGTCACAACTCACAGACCATAATTCATGTCCGATTAGAATCTCAATGTGGAGTGTTTTGGAAATACTGAAATAATTTCAGTACTCAGACGGAAGAGTCAGTGAGAGTAGCCCAAAAGATCAGAAAAAATAACAGTAATAAGAAAACTTGGACTCGTCAGATGTATAGACTTAAAAGCCATCATAATCACAGTATGGTTCACATCTGTGACTAGAGAAATAGACCAATGGGACAGAAAAATGAAACCAGAAATTAATACCAGTGTACCAAAATATCAATGATATAATGTATTTCAATTCAGGAGAGGGAAATTCTGTGTTTAAATAAATGGTACAGGGCAATCTATCTGCAAGAACATATGCTTGGACCTCTACCTCATACCATATTCTAAAAAATTCAGATGACTTGAAAAATTATAAGAGCATTTATTATTATGTGTGTATAAGTCAGTGAGCTCTTAAGAAACTAAACAGGAAACCCAAAAGCTTTGTAAAAGATAAACATGTTTGACATCATAAAGACCAAAAAAAAAAAAAAAGTGTATGCCTAATGATGCCATAAATAAGGCCAAAGTACGAGAGACTAGGAAAAAAGTTTGCGATGCATGTGGTAAAGAGTCCAAGTTGCTATCCTGCTAAAACAAAAATACCCATACTTCTGGAAGACTATGACAGTATCCAGAGTGTCCGCAACTTAACATTTGCAATGTCTAGGATATAATCCAAAATGGCGACAAATGAGTTTGAATAAACTCAAGAAAATGAAACATTCTCATGAGAAAAGTTTATCAATGGAGTGTGACCCCAAGAGGCCCAGTTCTTGTAATTATCAGACAAGGATTTTAGAGCAGAAATGCTAAGAAACTTCAAGTTGAAGGAGAATCATACTTGAGCGAGACATATCTGGGGAGAAATGAAGAATACATAAGGGATGATAGATATCCACATAATAAGGAAAGACTATTATTTTCATCTTAAAAAAAAAAAAAAACCCACACATATGGCAGTATAAGCAAAGATTAACACACGGTCTTGCGGCATCAATAATCTATGTAGATGTATTTCACCAGAGAAGGCAATGGCACCCCACTCCAGTACTCTTGCCTGGAAAATCCCATGGACCAAGGAGCCTGGTGGGCTGCAGTCCATGAGGTCGCTAAGAGTCAGACACGACTGAGCGACTTCACTTTCACTTTTCACTTTCATGCATTGGAAAAGGCAATGGCACCCCACTCCAGTGTTCTTGCCTGGAGAATCCCAGAGACAGAGGAGCCTGGTAGGAGGCCGTCTACGGGGTCGCACAGAGTCAGACACGACTGAAGTGACTTAGCAGCAGCAGATGTATTTCACATGAAAAGTGGAGAATAAACAACAATGTTGAGGGTAAAAGGACCTACACGGTTGGAAGATTTTTACATTTTAGATGAAGTAGAACAACAGTAACTCTAATTCAGTTATCATTTAAGGATTTTTGTTAAGGATTACAATTCCTTGAGGAGCCCCTAAAAAGGAAAAAAAAAAGGCAGTAGAATTTAAAATAGAATTCTAAAAATGATTCAAATTAAAAAAAAAAGGCAGAAGGAGGGATGGAGGAATAAAATTCAGGGACTACAGAAAGAACACTAGTAAAATGGTGTATTTAAATTCAATCATATTAATCACTCGGATGGTAATGGACTAAATACCTTAAGACAGAGATGATCTCAATCAATTCGTTTTCAAAGACCCAAGCAGGGAGGAGCCAAGATGGCGGAGGAGTAGGACGGGGAGAACACTTTCTCCCCCACAAATTCATCAAAAGAGCATTTAAACGTCGAGTAAATTCCACAAAACAACTTCTGAATGCCGGCAGAGGACATCAGGCACCCAGAAAAGCAATCCAACTCTTCGAAAGGAGGTAGGAAAAAATATAAAAGACAAAAAAAGAGACAAAAGAGGGAGGGACGGAGTTCCGTTCCCGGAAGGGAGTCTTAAAAGAGAGAAGTTTCCAAACACCAGGAAACCTTCTCACTGCCGAATCTGTGCCGAGCTTTGGAAGCACAGAGGGCAACATAACAGGAAGAAAAAATAAATAAACAATTAAAACTCGAAGATTGTGAGTCCTACGGTAACTCCCCCAGCGGAGAAGCAGCGCAGACGCCTGCATGCGCCATTAGCAAGCGGGGGCTGGGCAGGGAGGCGCAGCGCGGGCTGCATCGCTTAGAGTAAGAATCTGGCCTGAATACCCTGAGCACTATCTGAGCGAAATAATTTGGGCTAGCAAACCAGACTGTGGGATATCTACCACGCGAAAAGCCAGTCCCAACCTAAGACACCGCCAGGCCCGCGCACGGAACAAAGAATTGAACAGAGATAGCCGGCTGCAGACCTTCCCCCTCCGGTGACAGGCAGCCAGAGCCGGAAGGGGGCAATCGCAGCCCCAGAGAGACATTATCTATAAAACTGTAAGCAGGCTTCTTTGCTAACTAAAACTTTTTGGGGGTCTGGACGGTTAACATCTGCCTGAGAAGGTGCGCCGGTTTTACACCCAGATAACCGAGTGGCGGGGAGGCGATAAGTCGCAGCATTGGCGCTCGCCAAACACCTCATCACTTGAGCTGCTCGGACCTGGGAAGAGCACAAAACTCAGGCCCAACTGAGTCTGCGCCTCTGAGGACTACCCGAGTGCCTGAACCTGAGCGGCTTGGACCTGGGAGGTACATGCAACCCAGGGCCAGCCTCGGATTGTTCCCGGCGGAACAACCTAGAGCCCGAGCAGTGTGGGCAGGGAGGCTACACGCGCCGTGAGCAGGGGCAGACCCAGTGTGGCTGAGGCACTGCGAGCGCACGCCAGTGTTATTTGTTTGCAGCATCCCTCCCTCCCTCCCCACAGCGCGACTGAACAAAGAGAAGAAATACAGCTCCACCCATCAGAACACCGACACAAGCTTCCCTAACCAGGAAACCTTGACAAGCCACCTGTACAAACCCACACACAGCGAGGAAAAGCCACAATAAAGAGAACCCCACAAACTGCCAGAATACAGAAAGGACACCCCAAACTCAGCAATTTAAACAAGATGAAGAGACAGAGGAATAGCCAGCAGATAAAGGAACAGGATAAATGCCCACCAAACCAAACAAAAGAGGACGAGATAGGGAATCTACCTGATAAAGAATTCCGAATAATGATAGTGAAATTGATCCAAAATCTTGAAATTAAAATGGAATCACAGATAAATAGCTTGGAAACAAGGATTGAGAAGATGCAAGAAAGGTTTAACAAGGACCTAGAAGAAATAAAAAAGAGTCAATATATAATGAATAATGCAATAAATGAAATTAAAAACACTCTGGAGGCAACAAATAGTAGAATAACAGAGGCAGAAGATAGGATTAGTGAATTAGAAGATAGAATGGTAGAAATAAATGAATCAGAGAGAATAAAAGAAAAACGAATTAAAAGAAATGAGGACAATCTCAGAGACCTCCAGGACAATATTAAACGCTACAACATTCGAATCATAGGGGTTCCAGAAGAAGAAGACAAAAAGAAAGACCATGAGAAAATACTTGAGGAGATAATAGTTGAAAACTTCCCTAAACTGGGGAAGGAAATAATCACCCAAGTCCAAGAAACCCAGAGAATCCCAAACAGGATAAACCCAAGGCGAAACACCCCAAGACACATATTAATCAAATTAACAAAGATCAAACACAAAGAACAAATATTAAAAGCAGCAAGGGAAAAACAACAAATAACACACAAGGGAATTCCCATAAGGATAACAGCTGATCTTTCAATAGAAACTCTTCAAGCCAGGAGGGAATGGCAAGACATACTTAAAATGATGAAAGAAAATAACCTACAGCCCAGATTATTATACCCAGCAAGGATTTCATTCAAGTATGAAGGAGAAATCAAAAGCTTCTCAGACAAGCAAAAGCTGAGAGAATTCTGCACCACCAAACCAGCTCTCCAACAAATACTAAAGGATATTCTCTAGACAGGAAACACAAAAATGGTGTATAAATTCGAACCCCAAACAATAAAGTAAATGGCATCGGGATCATACTTATCAGTAATTACCTTAAACGTAAATGGGTTGAATGCCCCAACCAAAAGACAAAGACTGGCTGAATGGATACAAAAACAAGACCCCTACATATGTTGTCTATAGGAGACCCACCTCAAAACAGGGGACACATACAGACTGAAAGTGAAGGGCTGGAAAAAGATTTTCCATGCAAATAGGGACCAAAAGAAAGCAGGAGTAGCAATACTCATATCAGATAAAATAGACTTTAAAACAAAGGCTGTGAAAAGAGACAAAGAAGGTCACTACATAACGATCAAAGGATCAATCCAAGAAGAAGATATAACAATTATAAATATATATGCACCCAACACGGGAGCACCGCAGTATGTAAGACAAATGCTAACAAGTATGAAAGGAGAAATTAACAATAACACAATAATAGTGGGAGACTTTAATACCCCACTCACACCTATGGATAGATCAACTAAACAGAAAATTAACAAGGAAACACAAACTTTAAACAATACAATAGACCAGTTAGACCTAATTGATATCTATAGGACATTTCATCCCAAAACAATGAATTTCACCTTTTTCTCAAGCGCACATGGAACCTTCTCCAGGATAGATCACATCCTGGGCCATAAAGCTAGCCTTGGTAAATTCAAAAAAATAGAAATCATTCCAAGCATCTTTTCTGACCACAATGCAGTAAGATTAGATCTCAATTACAGGAGAAAAACTATTAAAAATTCCAACATATGGAGGATGAACAACACCCTGCTGAATAACCAACAAATCACAGAAGAAATCAAAAAAGAAATCAAAATTTGCATAGAAACGAATGAAAATGAAAACACAACAACCCAAAACCTGTGGGACACAGTAAAAGCAGTCCTAAGGGGAAAGTTCATAGCAATACAGGCACACCTCAAGAAACAAGAAAAAAAGTCAAATAAATAACCTAACTCTACACCTAAAGCAACTAGAAAAGGAAGAAATGAAGAACCCCAGGGTTAGTAGAAGAAAAGAAATCTTAAAAATTAGAGCAGAAATAAATGCAAAAGAAACAAAAGAGACCATAGCAAAAATCAACAAAGCCAAAAGCTGGTTCTTTGAAAGGATAAATAAAATTGATAAACCATTAGCCAGACTCATCAAGAAACAAAGGGAGAAAAATCAAATCAATAAAATTAGAAACGAAAATGGAGAGATCACAACAGACAACACAGAAATACAAAGGATCATAAGAGACTATTATCAACAATTATATGCCAGTAAAATGGACAACGAGGAAGAAATGGACAAATTCTTAGAAAAGTACAACTTTCCAAAACTCGACCAGGAAGAAATAGAAAACCTTAACAGACCCATCACAAGCACGGAAATTGAAACTGTAATCAAAAATCTTCCAGCAAACAAAAGCCCAGGTCCAGACGGCTTCACAGCTGAATTCTACCAAAAATTTAGAGAAGAGCTAACACCTATCCTGCTCAAACTCTTCCAGAAAATTGCAGAGGAAGGTAAACTTCCAAACTCATTCTATGAGGCCACCATCACCCTAATACCAAAACCTGGGAAGATCCCACAAAAAAAAGAAAACTACAGGCCAATATCACTGATGAACATAGATGCAAAAATCCTAAACAAAATTCTAGCAATCAGAATCCAACAACACATTAAAAAGATCATACACCATGACCAAGAGGGCTTTATCCCAGGGATGCAAGGATTCTTCAATATCCGCAAATCAATCAATGTAATACACCATATTAACAAATTGAAAAACAAAAACCATATGATTATCTCAATAGATGCAGAAAAAAAAAAAAGTTATTCCTTTTTTCTTTGTAAAGAACAAATACTTTGTGAGTAATATTTTGGTACTTTAGAATTATATAAAAGAAAAATTATGCAAATATGTAAACTTGGAGGCTATGTTAATAACATTTCCTCAAAAAAAAAAAAAAAAAAAGACCCAAGCACCACCTCCTTTCCCACTAGACATTTTGACTTCACTTGTGTGATGGTCTGAGTATCTGGCCCCAAGATGGGCCAGGCCCAGGCACAATGGGCATCAGTGGGAACTGACTCATAAGGGCAAAGTGGCCTGAGGCTGGCTCCCCTGGGGGTCGGCAGGGTCGCTGTCTCCATGTCACAGAGGAGGAAACGAAGGTCCAGAGAAGCCAGCATACCATGTCTTACTTCTTTATATCGTTTCTTATTTGCCTCCCCCATTAGACTGGGAGCTGACCACCAGGTAGGGCCCTTTGTCTGCTTTTGAGTCCCAGTGTCTAGAACAGTACATGTAGTAGGTGTCCCAGATATACTTATGGGGACACTTCCCTGGTGGTCCAGTGACTGCGACTCTGTGCTCCCAATGCAGAGGGCCCGGGAATCGATCCCTGTTTGGGAAACTGGATCCCACACGCCTCAAATATGAGTGTGCATGCCTCAGCTGAAGATCCTGCATGCCACAAGGAAGACGGAGATCCCGAGTGCCGCAGGTAAGACCCAGCACAGCCAAATAAATATTTTCTTAAAACAGAGAGATTTACGGATAAATAGAAGAATGAATGGAAGGATGGATACATGGATGGACCGACAGATGGATGGATGAATGTGGCCCAGCATTCAGAACTTGGAGATGGTAACTTCAGGATCTGAATTTCTCCATCTCAGGTTCTGAGGTTTCCTCAACCGCATGATTCAGCCTGTTCCATAAACTCAATCAGAATGAGACAAAGGAAGGACAGGGTGACAGAAACAGGATGTGGAGAAATGAGAAGGAGTAAGAGCCACAGACACATGAGCTGAGTGGCCAGTTGGGCGATTCTGAGTAACCCCTCTGGGTCTCCATTTAGTGTCACCTGGAGAAGGCAGTGGCACCCCACTCCAGTACTCTTGCCTGGAAAATCCCATGAACGGAGGAGCCTAGTAGGCTGCAGTTCATGGGGTCGCTAAGAGTCGGACACGACTGAGCGACTTCACTTTCACTTTTCAGTTTCATGCATTGGAGAAGGAAATGGCAACCCACTCCAGTGTTCTTGCCTGGAGAATCCCAGGGACGGGGGAGCCTGGTGGGCTGGCGTCTATGGGGTCACACAGAGTTGGACAAGACTGAAGCGACTTAGCAGCAGCAGCAGCAGCAGAGCAAAGACCACCTTCCCAGGTTCCCAAGAAAATGTGATAGGTTCTCCAGGCTGGGTGCCCAAGGCAGACAAACTCACCATCAGGCCTTTGGGGGCCCCTTGCATCTTTGCTGTGAGGGGCTGTGGGGCTGTCCCACCTCTCAGAGCAGCCTGGGAGGCCCAGGAGGACCCTGAAGGCCCTGGGGACTGTGGGAGAATGACCAGGTCTCCACATACCCACCCTTACTAAGCCCACCACCAGCCTCACTCACCTGCCCTTGAAGCTGAACCCACCAGCCTGAATGGCCAGCCTTGGGGCGCTGGTATCAGGGCGGCTTTGTGACTCACCGCCAGGTTCTGGCCAATCCCCACCAGTTCCTGATGGGAGGGGATTCTAGAAGGCTGACTCAGTGGGATGGGGGAGGGGGCAGGACCCAGGTCAGGGCTGAAGGGTATAGTGGTTGCTGCACCTCACCTGCCCATCCCAAATAGAAAGGTTAGGGCTCTGAGCACAGAGGGGACCCCAAGTTCTCCCCCTTCGTGTGTCCGAAGATGGCCTCAGTCTCTCTCAGCCCCTGGGCATTTCCTGAACACCTACTCTGTGCTGGGACCCTTGTGCTGGGGACACAAACAACTCAAATAATTTAGGGGTGTGAAGCTGTTAGGAAGGAACCTGTCGACTAGAAAATAGTCACAACCTGTAAATAGAGAATTGTTCTATTTGGTAGGAATGTTAAGGACACCAAGCCCGGGAGCCAGCTTCTCAGTAGCGCTGAGAAAACGGCTCCAAGGAGGCGGTGTTGCAGCCACGCGTTCCTGGAAACAAACTCACTCAGAAGGACAGTGCAGACGGTGGAGTGCAGTTTATTACACCGGCGGGCCCAAAGCAGAGTTTCCTCTTAGCCAAGGACCCCAACCAGCATTTGTGAAAATCTTTTATACCCCATGTGTTCGTGTCTGAACCCACCACTCCAAATTCCTTGAGACTTACATAAACCAAGGAAAATACAGTCCCAGTCACCCCATCATTCACGTGCTGTGTGCTCAAACAGTCAAACAGTTAGCCAGTAATCAATAAACCCAAGGTTACACTCCGATAGATACAGAAAAATGTATGGCCTGTCTGGAGGAAGGGGTGATCAGTGCGTGTTTTCTCTTAGGCGATGAGTAATCTAGATACGATCTTCAAGGTTCCCCTGTCTGGAGGGGGTCTTCTCCTTCTGTTGTTTTCATAGGCACTAAACACAGAGTTCAGAGTCCATTGGAAAGGTGCTGAGCATGATCAGCATGAACAGGCCTAAGATGGAGTCCAGGCCCTACGAATTCCTTCTTCAGTGGGAGGGGGAGTCAGGCTATATCCAAGTTTGCAACAAAAGGAGCAAGTAGTCAGAACATCAAAGATTACTGTGAGGTAAGAAAAATCAGGTGTCAAGTTAAGGAATTTAGCACCCTATGTAAAAGATGTAAGCCTCTGGGCTCACTGAAACGCTTTCTTTCCTATGCACCTCAGCCATCTGTGGGCCAAATCCTGTTTCCTTGTTCACTGTAAGGGGTGGCAGGTGTTCAGTTCAGTTCAGTCGCTCAGTCGTGTCCGACTCTTTGCGACCCCATGAATCGCAGCACGCCAGGCCTCCCTGTCCATCACCAACTCCCAGAGTTCACTCAGACTCACGTCCATTGAGTCCGTGTTGCCATCCAGCCATCTCATCCTCTGTCATCCCCTTCTCCTCCTGCCCCCAATCCCTCCCAGTATCAGAGTCTTTTCCAATGAGTCAACTCTTCACATGAGGTGGCCAAAGTACTGGAGTTTCAGCTTTAGCATCAGTCCCTCCAAAGAAATCCCAGGGCTGATCTCCTTCAGAATGGACTGGTTGGATCTCCTTGCAGTCCAAGGGACTCTCAAGAGTCTTCTCCAACACCACAGTTCAAAAGCATCAATTCTTTGGCGCTCAGCCTTCTTCACAGTCCAACTCTCACATCCATACATGACCACAGGAAAAACCATAGCCTTGACTAGACGAGCCTTTGTTGGCAAAGTAATGTCTCTGCTTTTGAATATGCTATCTAGGTTGGTCATAACTTTCCTTCCAAGGAGTAAGCATCTTTTCATTTCATGGCTGCAGTCACCATCTGCAGTGATTTTGGAGCCCCGAAAAATAAAGTCTGGCACTGTTTCCAGTGTTTCCCCATCTATTTCCCATGAAGTGATGGGACCGGATGCCATGATCTTCGTTTTCTGAATGTTGAGCTTTAAGCCAACTTTTTCACTCTTCACTTTCACTTTCACCAAGAGGCTTTTTAGTTCCTCTTCACTTTCTGCCATAAGGGTGGTGTCATCTGTGTATCTGAGGTTATTGAGATTTCTCCCGGCAATCTTGATTCCAGCTTGCGCTTCTTCCAGTCCAGTGTTTCTCATGATGTACTCTGCATAGAAGTTAAATAAGCAGGGTGACAGTATACAGCCTTGACGAACTCCCTTTTCTATTTGGAACCAGTCTGTTGTCCATGTCCAGTTCTAACTCTTGCTTCCTGACCTGCATACAGATTTCTCAAGAGGCAGGTCAGGTGGTCTGGTATTCCCATCTCTTTCAGAATTTCCCACAGTTTATTGTGATCCACACAGTCAAAGGCTTTGGCATAGTCAATAAAGCAGAAATAGATGTTTTTCTGGAACTCTCTTGCTTCTTCCATGAGCCAGTGGATGTTGGCAATTTAATCTCTGGTTCCTCTTCCTTTTCTAAAACTGGCTTGAACATCAGGAAGTTCACAGTTCACATATTGCTGAAGCCTGGCTTGCAGAATTTTGAGCATTACTTTACTAGCGTGTGAGATGAGTGCAATTGTGCGGTCGTTTGAGCATTCTTTGGCATTGCCTTTCTTTGGGATTGGAATGAAAACTGACCTTTTCCAGTCCTGTGGCCACTGCTGAGTTTTCCAGATTTGCTGGCATATTGAGTGCAGCACTTTCACAGCATCATCTTTCAGGATTTGAAACAGCTCAACTGGAATTCCATCACCTCCACTAACTGTGTTCGTAGTGATGCTTTCTAAGGCCCACTTGACTTCACATTCCAGGATGTCTGGCTCTAGGTCAGTGATCACATCATCGTGATTATCTGGGTCGTGAAGATCTTTTTTGTACAGTTCTTCTGTGTATTCTTGCCATCTCTTCTTAATATCTTCTGCTTCTGTTAGGTCCATACCATTTCTGTCCTTTATTGAGCCCATCTTTGCATGAAATGCTCCCTTGGTATCTCTAATTTTCTTGAAGAGATCTCTAGTCTTTCCCATTCTGTTGTTTTCCTCTATTTCTTTGCATTGATCACTGAGGAAGGCTTTCTTATCTCTTCTTGCTATTCTTTGGAACTCTGCATTCAGATGCTTGTATCTTTCCTTTTCTCCTTTGCTTTTCTCTTCTCTTCTTTTCACAGTTATTTGTAAGGCCTCCCCAGACAGCCATTTTGCTTTTTTGCATTTCTTTTCCCTGGGGATGGTCTTGATCCCTGTTTCCTATACAATGTCACAAACCTCATTCCATAGTTCATCAAGCACTCTATCTATCAGATCTAGGCCCTTAAATCTATTTCTCACTTCCACTGTATACTCATAAGGGATTTGATTTAGGTCATACCTGAATGGTCTAGTGGTTTCCCTACTTTCTTCAATTTCAGTCTGAATTTAGCAATAAGGAGTTAATGGTCTGAGCCACAGTCAGCTCCTGGTCTTGTTTTTGCTGACTGTATAGAGCTTCTCCATCTTTGGCTGTGAAGAATATAATCAGTCTGATTTCAGTGTTGACCATCTGGTGATGTCCATGTGTAGAGTCTTCTCTTGTGTTGTTGGAAGAGGGTGTTTGCTATGACCAGTGCATTTTCTTTCTCTATTAGTATTTGCCCTGCTTCATTCCATATTCCAAGGCCAAATTTGCCTGTTACTCCAGGTTTTTCTTGACTTCCTACTTTTGCATTCCAGTCCCCTATAATGAAAAGCACATCTTTTTTGGGTTTTAGTTCTAAAAGGTCTTGTAGATCTTCATAGAACCATTCAACTTCAGCTTTTTAAGCGTTACTGGTTGGGGCATAGACTTGGATTACTGTGATATTGAATGGTTTGCCTTGGAAACGAACACAGATCATTCTCTCGTTTTTGAGATTGCATCCAAGTACTGCATTTCAAACTCTTTTGTTGACCATGATGGCTACTCCATTTCTTTTGAGGGATTCCTGCCCACAGTACTAGATATAATGGTCATCTGAGTTAAATTCACCCATTCCAGTCCATTTTAGTTCACTGATTCCTAGAATGTTGACATTCACTCTTGCCATCTCTTGTTTGACCACTTCCAATTTGCCTTGATTCATGGACCTGACATTCCAGGTTCCTATGCAATATTGCTCTTTACAGCATCGGACCTTGCTTCTATCACCAGTCACATCCACAGCTGGGTATTCTTTTTGCTTTGGCTCCATCCCTTCATTCTGTCTGGAGTTATTTCTCCACTGATCTCCAGTAGCATATTGGGCACCTACTGACCTGGGGAGTTCCTCTTTCAGTATCTTACCATTTTGCCTTTTCATACTGTCATGGGGTTCTCAAGGCAAGAATACAGAAGTGGTTTGCCATTCCCTTCTCCAGTGGACCACATTCTGTCAGATCTCTGCACCATGACCCACCTGTCTTGGGTGGCCCCACGGGCATGGCTTAGTTTCATTGAGTTAGACAAGGCTGTGGTCCTAGTGTGATTAGATTGACTAGTTTTCTGTGAGTATGGTTTCAGTGTGTCTGCCCTCTGATGCCCTCTTGCAACACCTACCGTCTTACTTGGGTTTCTCTTACCTTGGGCGTGGGGTATCTCTTCACGGCTGCTCCAGCAAAGAGCAGCCACTGCTCCTTACCTTGGACGAGGGGCAGGTGTGGTGAATGGCTACTTCTTGCATCCTCCCCCAACCCCACACAACCCAGCTCCTCAGCAATCACCATGAGGGAAAGCTGCTGGATTTCAGGGATCTTTTCCCCTTTGGGGAGCCCTCATTTACAGTTAGAAGCCAGAAATTGCTAACGGCTGTGACATTTCTTGCCCACTGGATTCAGAAGGAAATATTTCATTTCA
The DNA here is from genome assembly GCF_003369695.1 of Bos indicus x Bos taurus. NCBI lineage: Eukaryota > Metazoa > Chordata > Mammalia > Artiodactyla > Bovidae > Bos > Bos indicus x Bos taurus. The sequence goes on along the minus strand of NW_020867957.1, from coordinate 19,484 downwards.
GGAAATATTTAAATAAACCCAAGAGGGGGTGGGATGGCTGAACCCCACAGAGAGAGAAAAAGAGTTTACTGGGGGCCTGCTGTGGGAACAGCATCCCAGATGGATGGCAGGGCACATGCAAAGGCCCTGAGGTGAGAACAAGCTGGTCACGTTTAGGGAACATGGTGAAAGCGTTAGTTGCTCAGTTTTCTAAGACTCTGCCACACCCCTGGACTGTAGCCCACCAGGCTCCTCTGTCCATGAAATTCTCCAGGCAAGAATACTGGAGTGGGTTGCCATTTCCTACTCCAGGGGATCTTTCTGACCCAAGCATCAAACCCAGGTGTCCTGCACTGCAGGAAGAATTGTTTATTGTCTGAGTCACCAGGGAAGACCATAGAGATCATGGAGGTGCTAAAGCTGTTGAGGGAGGGAAAGGAGGGTAGGGAGGTTGACTGTATAGGTGGGGCTTCAGAGAGGAGGATAGCAGCTTTGGTTTTGTTGAGAAGGTGCAGGGAAGCCATGAGAGGGTTATAGCAAAGGAGCACAGGCTCTGGGCTCCCGCTGTGGAGGATGGGGGCTCCTTAGGGTAGTACCAGGTCCAGGGCCCCTTGGGAACTTACCACTGCTTGGCAAAAGTGGGCACTGATCCTGAGCCACAGTCCTGGAAGGGGAAGTGGGGCCACCGTCCCCAGTCACCTCCTGGGGCTGGGCCAAGGCCTGGTGTGAATCACTGCTGGCTGGGTCCAGGCTGACACACACTTTGGCCTCAGCTCAGCAAAGTCCTGCCAAAGCCACACAGCCTGGCCCACAGGCCTCTGGCTGGCCTCCCTGGGGAGCCTGCAGGGTGTGGGGACATGGAAGCAAGAGGCCTTCGGGGATGCTCAGCCTTCCTCTCCAAAGACCCTGTCTTTTCCACACTGTGGGTGAGGTTCTGGGCAAAACCAGGGACATGGCAGTTGGACTAAACTTCGGTCTTTTGTTTCAGCAGTCACCAGGATAGCTCCTATCCAGGCCCTAAGACAGCCAAACACAAATCCAGGGTGACCACGGCAATAATAGTAGAAGCACAGAGCACCGATGGAGCCCCATAAGGGCACCTGCAGCAGAGGCTGAAAGGTGGAGATGAGCTGTGTGGCTGAGGGAAGAAGTGTATCAGGCCAGGCAGCTGTGCAAAGGCCCTGAGGCCAGAAGGAAAGGCAAAAGTTTGGGTGGGGAGGTGGAGCCTGGAAAGAGACACCTGCCCAGGGCCAAGTGCAGTCAAAGCCTTTTTTCCAGAAAAGTATCAAGGAGGGGTCAGATCTGTGGTTTCCAAAAAGTCCTTCAGGGCACAGGCTAGTGAAAAGACTGGGCTTCCACCGAGCCCCGAGGCTCCTTCGAGGGAGGTCAAAGGCCCCCGTGCTGCCGTTTAGCAGGAAGGTGTAAGACACTCTTGATCCTTTTTTGGCTGTGCAGGGTCTTCGTTGCAGCATGCAAACTTTTAGTTCTCACATGTGGGATCTAGCTCCCTGCCCTCTGAGCATGGAGTCTTTATCCACTGGACCACCAGATAAGTCCCAAGAAATATCTGATCTTTGTCCTTGGTTTTTAGCACACAGCTTCTAAAACTTTGGTGAACTCTGGAGTGATGTGTCTTTTGTATGCTAATAACAAAAGCAGTGGCCCAAGGCACTCAAATAGCTTCAGAATGGGGGCTGTTCTCCAAAAAGACCAAGGTATGACCCTGCTGTGTGAAGTCATTTAGTGCTCTACACTTTGCAACCTCGTGGAAGAACCCACTGGCTCCTCTGTCCACGGGATTCTTCAGGCAAGAATACTGGAATGGGTTGCCATTTCCTACTCCAGGGAAGGCGTGATTAGGTGGTTGTAAGTTTCAGCCCCCACTTCCCAGACCTCGGGGGAGGGGAGATGGCTGGATTTTGAGTTAATCCCCAAATGCCAGTGATTTCATCCCATTGGTGAACACATGGGATGCTCAGAAGATGAGGTACCTGGAGAGGGCAGGGAAGCTGCCCGCCTGCTGTGAAATTCTTGACCCCCTGGGAATTGTTAGGCTAGAAGGAAGGGGATACGTAAGTGAGTATGATTGGCTTTCCCGGAGATGGCCTGGGACATGGGATATTTAACCCATCTGTGTTTTCATCCACACCTGATCAAGCCCACCAAGGCAGAACGGACTTTAAGGGAGAAACAGTCTTGGACCACGTGGTGTTCTGGTTCAGCTGTGCTGACCGGCAGGCGAAGGCACGCCGATCCCCCTTCTCCCTCTGGGATCTGGCAGGTAAGGCTCTTCTCACCCCATTTAGGAAGGAGGCAGAATGGCAATTTAAGTGTCATTGAGTGGAAATATCAGAAGTACATAGGGTACTGAGAACTTCGTAGACAGAACGGAAAGGAAAAGTAGAAGAAGGTCCGAGAAGGTAAGCAAGATGGGAGGAAGTGAATCTAAGGCAAATGTATTGGAGGGCATTATTTAAAATTTTAAGAAGGGATTAGGAGGAGACTATGGGGTGAAGAGGACCTAACAGAAGCAGAAGATATTAAGAAGAGATGGCAAGAATACACAGAAGAACTGAACAAAAAAGATCTTCACGACCCAGATAATCACGATGGTGTGATCACTGACCTAGAGCCAGACATCCTGGAATGTGAAGTCAAGTGGGCCTTAGAAAGCATCACTACGAACACAGCTAGTGGAGGTGATGGAATTCCAGTTGAGCTGTTTCAAATCCTGAAAGATGATGCTGTGAAAGTGCTGCACTCAATATGCCAGCAAATCTGGAAAACTCAGCAGTGGCCACAGGACTGGAAAAGGTCAGTTTTCATTCCAATCCCAAAGAAAGGCAATGCCAAAGAATGCTCAAACGACCGCACAATTGCACTCATCTCACACGCTAGTAAAGTAATGCTCAAAATTCTGCAAGCCAGGCTTCAGCAATATGTGAACTGTGAACTTCCTGATGTTCAAGCCGGTTTTAGAAAAGGCAGAGGAACCAGAGATCAAATTGCCAACATCCACTGGATCATGGAAGAAGCAAGAGAGTTCCAGAAAAACATCTATTTCTGCTTTATTGACTATGCCAAAGCCTTTGACTGTGTGGATCACAATAAACTGTGGGAAATTCTGAAAAAGATGGGAATACCAGACCACCTGAGCTGCCTCTTGAGAAATCTGTATGCAGGTCAAGAAGCAAGAGTTAGAACTGGACATGGAACAACAGACTGGTTCCAAATAGGAAAAGGAGTTCGTCAAGGCTGTATATTGTCACCCTGCTTATTTAACTTCTATGCAGAGTACATCATGAGAAACGCTGGACTGGAAGAAACACAAGCTGGAATCAAGATTGCCAGGAGAAATCTCAATAACCTCAGATACACAGATGACACCACCCTTATGGCAGAAAGTGAAGAGGAACTAAAAAGCCTCTTGGTGAAAGTGAAAGTGGAGAGTGAAAAAGTGGCTTAAAGCTCAACATTCAGAAAACGAAGATCGTGGCATCCGGTCCCATCACTTCATGGGAACTAGACGGGGAAACACTGGAAACAGTGCCAGACTTTATTTTTCGGGGCTCCAAAATCACTGCAGATGGTGACTGCAGCCATGAAATGAAAAGATGCTTACTCCTTGGAAGGAAAGTTATGACCAACCTAGATAGCATATTCAAAAGCAGAGACATTACTTTGCCAACAAAGGCTCGTCTAGTCAAGGCTATGGTTTTTCCTGTGGTCATGTATGGATGTGAGAGTTGGACTGTGAAGCAGGCTGAGCACTGAAGAATTGATGCTTTTGAATCGTGGTGTTGGAGAAGACTCTTGAGAGTCCCTTGGACTGCAAGGAGATCCAACCAGTCCATTCTGAAGGAGATCAGCCCTGGGATTTCTTTGGAGGGAATGATGCTAAAGCTGAAACTCCAGTACTTTGGCCACCTCATGTGAAGAGTTGACTCATTGGAAAAGACTCTGATACTGGGAGGGATTGGGGGCAGGAGGAGAAGGGGACGACAAAGGATGAGATGGCTGGATGGCATCACTGACTCGATGGATGTGAGTCTGAGTCAACTCTGGGAGTTGGTGATGGACAGGGAGGCCTGGCGTGCTGCGATTCATGGGGTCGCAAAGAGTCGGACACGACTGAGCAACTGAACTGAACTGAACTGAACTGATGGGATGAAGATGAAGCCTAACCTCCTCCACATACTCTGAGGTCAAATGGCCCCCTACGGGAGTAGGATGGCCACCAGAGAACACCATGAACTTACAAATAGTGGAAGCAGTCTATTCAGTAGTCACAGGACAGCCAGGACACCTGGATCAATATCCATATATTGACTCATGGCTAGGGTTAGCTCAAGACCGTCCTACTTGGACAAGGTTCTGTATCCAGAAGGGAAAGGGAAAAATATTAATGGCACAAAAATTGACTGATGATTAAAAAGGAAATTCTGCAGGATTTGGACAGGTCGACTGGACCCCTCCTCCACAGTGGATAATGATGCTCTTGCCTCAGTCTCCACCAAGACCGGAGGCCGCCTTAATGCCCAATCCAGGGCCAGTGAAGTCCTGCAGCAGCCACTGCTTCTCTGCCAGCTCTTCCCGAGGTCGTAGAGCTGCCACCTCGGCAGGCTCCGATCCCGGTGACAGAAGCCTCTGGCCAACACTTCCAGGATCCAGCTCCAGTCGACCCGTCCAAGCTATACCCGTCTCTCCTGGTGAGTACTGACAAGAAGGGGAGGGAGACGTTGGAGTTAAGCAGAGACTGCGCTCTGCCAGAGAGCCGGAAGGAACGAAAGAGAAGAGACAAGAGATTTGCAATGCTAGCTGCTGCTCTGGGAAAGTCAATCTCGGGCCCTCCGGAAAACCTCCTCTGCCCCAGGGACAGGACAGTCCTTCAACTGGTCCCCACGAGGCCCCGGGCCCCGTTACAGCCAAACCAGTGTGCCCGGTGCCGAGCTTTGGGCCACTGGAAGAATGAGTGCCTAAGGCAAGGAAGGAAGAGGAAGCGCCCGCAGTTGTGGGGCTTGCTGACTTGGAAAGTAAATAGGGCTGCAGGGGCTCAGAGATATCAGGTCCCCGAGAGCCCATGGTAACCTTAAAAGCGGGGACCTAAAACATTGACTTCATGGTGGATACAGGAACAGAACTGTCGGTAGTAACAAAACCTTGGCACCACTGTCCAAAAAGACTACCGCTGTAACTGGGGTATCGGGAGAAGAGATGATTAAATCGTTTTGCCAGCCCAGAAAATGTCAGATGGGGGGGCACCAAGTGATTCATGAATTCCTCTACATTCCTGAGTGCCCAGTACCCCTGTTGGGAAGAGACTTGCTCTCCAAACTAGGAGCACAAGTGACTTTCTCCCCTGAGGAGACCCCACCTTCTGGATGGACACTATGACTCATTTGCGCTCTCTCTCAAGACCCCCCCAAGATGAGTGGAGGTTGCATGAGCCTCCGAAGGCAGAACCGGGTGGGCCGGAAGAGCATGAGGGAGAGCTAACTCAATTATTCCCTGAGGTCTGGGCGGAAGACAACCCTCACTTCCGAAAGGCTGGCTAAATGTCAAGCCCCAGATATAACAGAACTCAAACCAGGCTCCATTCTGGTTAGAAAGCGCCAGTACCTGCTACCGATAGAGGCTTGGGCTGGCATACTGCCCCACATCAATAGATTGAAACAAGCGGGCATTCTCGTAGAGTGCCAGTTGGCTTGGAATACGCCGATCTTGCCAGTCAAAAAGGAAGGAGGACAGGACTATAGGCCTGTACAGGATCTCAGACGAGTCAACCAGGCTACTTTGACTTTACACCCCACTGTTCCAAACCCGTATACCTTACTTAGCCTCCTCCCACCGAGGACTAAAGTTTACACTTGCCTAGATCTCAAGGATGCCTTCTGCGTATGCCTCACCCCTGCGTCACAGCCCATCTCTGCCTTTGAATGGGAAGATCCAGTCGGGGGCGCCAAGCAACAGCACATCTGGACTCCCCCGCAAGGGTTTAAGAACTCCCCAGCCATCTTTGGGGAAGCCGTGGCTTCTGACCTGAACTCATTCCATCAGAAAGAGTATGGATGTCGGCTCCTACAATTCGGGGACGACCGGCTGCTGGCCGCCGAGACCAACGAAAAATGCTGGAAAGGTTCAAAAGCACTGCTCCAGCTGCTGATGGAAGCAGGTTACCGGGTGTCGAAGAAGAAGGCCCAGATCTGCAAGGAGGAGGTAAGGTATCTGGGGTTTGTTTTAAAGAAGGACACAAGGTTCCACACCCTAGTTGGGTCCTATATACTGATGGCACTAGCCTGACAAAACAAGGACAACGGCTGTCAGGTTAGCCAAAGCGGAAGGGGCCACCAAGACTGAAAAGGGATGGTGGGAATTGCCAAGTGGCAAATTATTGGTACCCGAACAGCTGGCACAGAATCTGGTAAGCCAAACACACCAAGCGATCCACCTAGGCCATGCTGCCTGCTCGCAGGTTAATGCTGCCTCTCGGGCATTCAGACAAAAACCTCTGGGGATTCAGCAGAAAGGCACGCTGCCCTTTGAACACCTGGGAGTGGACTTCACTGAAATGAAATCTCACCGACACTACCGTTACCTGCTGGTCACGGTATGTACGTTCTCGGGATGGGTAGAAGCTTTTCCTACCTGGACTGAAGGAGCATCAGAAGTAGCCCGGTGCCTGCTTAGGGAAATAGTTCCCAGATTTGGACTTCCTACCAGCTTGGTTCAGACAATGACCCGGCTTTTGTAGCTGATTTAGTACAACAAGTAAGCAAAACTTTAAACATCAAATGGAAACTGCACACTGTATGAAGGCCCAGAGTTCTGAGAGGGTGGAATGAGCCAACCGGACATTAAAGAGACTCTCCAAGTGGATCAAAGAGACTGACTGCTCCCGGGTGGACTTGCTTCCGACAGCTCTGCTCAGACTCAGGATGACCCCACAGTCCGAAGGCTATTCTCCATACGAAATTGTGAATGGGAGGCCCCCTCCCATAATAAAACAGATATCAACAAGTTTGCCTCAGGTAAGGGGGGATAGGATTTCACAGCAGATGGAACTGGGGAAGGTAATAAATCGGGTAACTAAGTTTGTACAAGAAAGGGTGCCGTTCCCCCTTGGGGAACAGATTCATGAGTTTACGCCTGGTGACCAAGTATGGGTCAAAGACTGGAAACATGATTTGCCAGCCCCTTGGTGAAAGGGCCCTTAGGTTATTCTAACTACCCCTACTGCAGTTAAAGTTGCAGGTATTGTCCCTTGGATCCATCATACGAGGGTGAAGAGAACATACCATGCAGACCCAAAAAACGCTGAATGGACTGCACAGAGGGACCCCGCTGACCCTCGAGAGACTAAGACCATCCTTGAGAAGAAGGAAAAGAAGATCCTGGATGAGCCCTTTCAGGATGAAGCCGCACAATCAACTCCTGCTGCTTGGCCTCATCAACGTGATTTTGAATTTAACTTCCGTTTCAACTCAGGACAAGGTTTTCATCTCATGGGCACATTCCTACGCAGGCTTCCACAACACTTCCAGCTGCTGGGTATGTAGGGCTATGCCTCTGTCAGTGATGGATGGACTTCCTTGGTGGGCGTCACCACTCTGCTCTTCTCTGGGATGACAAAAAAAGACTTTCCTCTCTCTTGTCAATCATAACCTCTCCTTGCTCTCTTGCTGTAAGACCTACAGTCAATAGACTTGGGTCATGGGCTTACATTTGATATACATGCCAGTGTAAACAAAACCCTAACCTACTTGTTGTAAATCTACCCCGGTAGCCCCGGGAAATTTACCTTATTTACATGCTAGGTGGACAAGATCCGTGTTCAATGATATGAGTATATTGCTGCCTTATTCATATCCTCTACAGGGACAACAGATATCATGATTAAAGTAGAGGCCTTGACTAATTTCACAAAACAGGCCCTCCTAGATAAAACAAAAGCCATCCAAGCCTTAAATGAAGAGCAAATCCAAATGAGAAAAGCGGTAATTCATAATAGAATGGCTTTGGACATACAGCCGCTCAAGGAGGGACCCGTGCTATAATTAAGGTTGAATGTTGTGTATACATTCCTGACTTATCTGGCAATGTATCGACTGCTTTAGATGACATGAAAAACCAGGTAAAAGCAATGTCTAATGAAAACATTCCTTTCTGGACTTCGGTCCTATCTTGTGTGAAGGGTGATTGGTGGAAAACTATATTTACCATTGTTATAGTTGCCTTGATAGTTCTGCTTTGTGGACCCTGAATTTTACAATGTATTTTGAACTTTGTAAACCGAAGGTTGATGTCATTCTCCCAAATATGCGGTCGGAGAGCCAGGGTGGCAATATATCCCTATGAATGATGCTCATAATATGAGTTAAGAGCATCAAGAGGGGGGAATGAAGAAGGAATTCATAGGGCCTGGACTCCATCTTAGGCCTGTTCATGCTGATCTGCTCAGCCACCTTTCCAATGGACTCTGAACTCTGTGTTTGGTGCCTATGAAAACAACAGAAGGAGAAGACCCCCTCCACACAGGGGAGCCTTGAAGATCGTATCGAGGTTACTCATCGCCTAAGAGAAAACATACACTAACCACCCCTTCCTCCAGACAGGCCATACATTTTTCTGTGTCTATCGGAGTGTAACCGCGGTTTATTGATTACTGGCCAACTGTTTGACTGTTTGAGCACATGAGCACATAGCACGTGAATGATGGGGTGACTGGGACTGTATTTTTCCTTTGGTTATGTAAGTCTCAAGGAATTTGGAGTGGTGGGTTCAAGACACGTACACATGGGGTATAAAAGATTTCACAAATGCTGGTCAGGGTGCTTGGCTAAGAGAGACTCTGCCTTGGGGCCCACCGGGTGTTATAACTGCCACTCCACTATCTGCCATTGTTTCTTTCTGAGTGAGTTTGTTTCCAGGGAACGGCGTGGGTACAACACGAGGGGAATGACAAGACTGACGTCTGGAAGGAGGACCATTTTGGTGTTACTGGGCTTGACTTCATCCTCATTTCACAGGTGGGGAACTGAGGCCCACAGTGGTAGAGTGTCTGGCCCACAGTGACTGGGAAGTAAGAAGGCTCTTCAACCATCTCCAGGGAGAGTAGCATGGAAGCATATTCACTACCGCATGTAAAGTAGACAGCCCACGGAAATTTGCTGCATGACTCAGGGAACTCAGACTGGGGCTCTAACAACCTAGGGGTGGGAAAGGGTGGGAGGTGGAAGGAAGGTTCAAGAGAGAGGGGACATATGTACACCTAAGGCTGATTGATGTTGATGTTTGGGAGAAATGAAACCAATATTGTAAAGCAATTATCCTTCAATTAAAAATAAAGTAAAAAACAAAACAAACCCCCAAGGCGTCAAGGACTAAGACTCCAGCCTGCTCAAACTGTCTCCTACCATTGAGAAGGAATCCAGATGACAGGTTTCAGCTGAAATGAAGATGACTCAGGGGCCACAGTGGACCCCAAGCCAAGCGAGACCTCTGAGGAGTTGTACTTCTAAAGCAAACTAAGGCAAACTGGAAAGAGGAGGTTGTGGAGGACATAAGCTCCGCTGAGTGCCTGGCACAGACAGGGCACTCGTGAGCTGCTGGAGAGTCGACCAGAAGGTAAAGTGGGGCTGAGTCTATGCACCGTGCCAGGACTTTGCTTTGCCCAGAGATTCCTAGACCAGGAGGCTGGCGTGAGTCAAGTCAGTTGGTTTAATCTGGGTCTGGCACAGGCTGGGAAATGTGGCTTGTCTGAGCCTCAGTTTCCTGAGCTATGTGGTCCTTCTGAGTAAAGCTTTTGTCTGCTATGAGAATCTCATTTGTGGTGGCCTCCACTCTGATATTCCAGGTTTGGGGCTGGGACACTGGTCAGAGACTTGATGCGGTGGAAAGGATGGGGGCCATGGATGCAAGAACTCTACCTCATACCAGGATTCTAAAGAAATTCAGAAGAAATTGAAAAATTATAAGAACCTTTATTATTATGTGTTCATAAGTCAGTGAGCTCTTAAGAAACTAAACATGGAAACCCAACCTCTTTGGGTAAAAGGCATAAACATGTTTGACATGTAAAGACCTCCAAAAAAAAAGTGGCATGCCTAATGTGCTGTAAATAGGCCAAAGTGGAGAGACTCAGGAAAAAAGTTTGGTGGGGTGGGGGATGGTGGCAAAGTGTCCAAGTTGCTTCCTGGAAAAGCAACATTCCCATAGCTTCTGGAAGACGGATGACAGTATCCTGAGAGGTGTCCGCAACAGAGGATTTGCAATTCTCAGCTTAAAGCCAAAATGGCGACAAATGAGGTGGCCGTAAACTCAGGAAATGAAACATTCTCAGGAGAAAAGAGCCATCAATGGAGTGTGACCCCAAGAGGCCCAGTTCTTGTAATTATCAGACAAGGATTTTAGAGCAGAATGCTAAGAAACTTCTTCAAGTTGAAGGAGAATCATACTTGAGGAGACATATCTGGGAGAAATGAAGAATACATAAGGGATGAAGATACCCACATAATAAGGAAGACTATTATTTTCATCTTAAAAAAAAAACACACACCATATGGCAGTATAAGCAAAGATTAACCACATGGTCTTTCGGCATCAATACTCTATGTAGATGTATTCACCGGAGAAGGCAATGCGCACCCCACTCCCAGTACTCTTGCCTGGAAAATCCCATGGACCAAGGAGCCTTGGTGGGGCTGCAGTCCATGAGGTCACTAAGAGTCAGACACGACTGAGCGACTTCACTTTCACTTTTCACTTTCATGCATTGGAAAAGGCAATGGCACCCCACTCCAGTGTTCTTGCCTGGAGAATCCCAGAGACAGAGGAGCCTGGTAGGAGGCCGTCTACGGGGTCGCACAGAGTCAGACACGACTGCAGTGACTTAGCAGCAGCAGATGTATTTCACATGAAAGTAGAGAATAAACAACAATGTTGAGGGTAAAAGGACCTACACGGTTGGAAGATTTTACATTTAGATGAAGTAGAAAACAGTAACTCTAATTCAGTTATCATTTAGGATTTTTGTTAAGGATTACAATTCCTTGAGGAGCCCCTAAAAAGGAAAAAAAAAAGGCAGTAGAAAATAAATAGAATTCTAAAAACTGATTCAATAATAAAAAAAAAAAAAGAAGGCAGAAGGGGGGATGGAGGAATAAATTCAGGGACTACAGAAAGAACACTAGTAAAATGGTGTATTTAAATTCAATCATATTAATCACTCGGATGGTAATGGACTAAATACCTTAAGACAGAGATGATCCAATCAATTCGTTTTCAAAGACCCAAGCACCACCTCCTTTCCCACTAGACATTTTGACTTCACTTGTGTGATGGTCTGAGTATCTGGCCCCAAGATGGGCCAGGCCCAGGCACAATGGGCATCAGTGGGAACTGACTCATAACGGCAAAGTGGCCTGAGGCTGGCTCCCCTGGGGGTCGGCACGGTCACTGTCTCCATGTCACAAGAGGAGGAAACGAAGGTCCAGAGAAGCCAGCATACCATGTCTTACTTCTTTATATCGTTTCTTATTTGGCCTCCCCCATTAGACCTGGGAGCTGACCACAGGTAGGGCCCTTTGTCTGCTTTTGAGTCCCAGTGTCTAGAACAGTAACATATAGTAGGTTGTCCCCAGATATACTTATGGGGACACTTCCTGGTGGTCCAGTGACTGCGACTCTGTGCTCCCAATTCAGAGGGCCGGGAATCGATCCTGTTTGGGAAACTGGATCCCACATGCCTCAAATATGAGTGTGCATGCCTCAGCTGAAGATCCTGCATGCCACAAGGAAGACGGAGATCCCAAGTGCCGCAGGTAAGACCCCAGCACAGCCAAATAAATATTTTCTAAAACAGAGAGATTTACGGATAAATAGAAGAATGAATGGAAGGATGGATACATGGATGGACCGACAGATGGATGGGATGAATGTGGCCCAGCATTCAGAACTTGGAGATGGCAAACTTCAGGATCTGAATTTCTCCATCTCAGGTTCTGAGGTTCCTCAACCGCATGATTCAGCCTGTTCCATAAACTCAATCAGAATGAGACAAGGAAGGACAGGGTTGACAGAAACAGGATGTGGAGAAATGAGAAGGAGTAAGAGCCACAGACACATGAGCTGAGTGGCCAGTTGGGCGATTCTGAGTAACCCCTCTGGGTCTCCATTTAGTGTCACCTGGAGAAAGGCAGTGGCACCCCACTCCAGTACTCTGCCTGGAAAATCCCATGAACGGAGGAGCCTAGTAGGCTGCAGTTCATGGGGTCGCTAAGAGTCGGACATGACTGAGCGACTTCACTTTCACTTTTCAGTTCATGCATTGGAGAAGGAAACGGCAACCCACTCCAGTGTTCTTGCCTGGAGAATCCCAGGGACGGGGGAGCTGGTGGGCTGGCGTCTATGGGGTCGCACAGAGTTGGACAAGACTGAAGCGACTTAGCAGCAGCAGCAGCAGAGCAAAGACCACCTTCCCAGGTTCCCAAGAAAATGTGATAGGTTCTCCAGGCTGGGTGCCCAAGGCAGACAAACTCACCATCAGGCCTTTGGGGGCCCTTGCATCTTTGCTGTGAGGGGCTGTGGGGCTGTCCCACCTCTCAGAGCAGCCTGGAAGCCCAGGAGGACCCTGAAGGCCCTGGGGGACCGTGGGAGAAATGACCAGGTCTCCACATACCCACCCTTACAAGCCCACCACCAGCCTCACTCACCTGCCCTTGAAGCTGAACCCACCAGCCTGAATGGCCAGCCTTGGGGCGCTGGTATCAGGGCGGCTTTGTGACTCACCACCAGTTTCTTGGCCAATCCCCACCAGTTCCTGATGGGAGGGGATTCTAGAAGCCTGACTCAGTGGGATGGGGGAGGGGACAGGATCCAAGGTCAGGGCTTGAAGGGTATGGTGGTTGCTGCACCTCGCCTGCCCATCCCAAATAGAAAGGTTAGGGTCTGAGCACAGAGGGGACCCCCAAATTCTCCCCCTTCTGTGGTCCGGAGATGGCCTCAGTCTCTCTCATCCCTTGGGCATTCCTGAACACCTACTCTGTGCTGGGGACCCTTGTGCTGGGGACACAAACACTCAAATAATTTAGGGTTGTGAAGCTGTTAGGAAGGAACCTGTCGACTAGAAAATAGTCACAACCTGTAAATAGAGAATTGTTCTATTTGGTAGGAATGTTAAGGACACCAAGCCCGGGAGCCAGCTTCTCAGTAGCGCTGAGAAAACGGCTCCAAGGAGGCGGTGTTGCAGCCACGCGTTCATGGAAACAAACTCACTCAGAAGGACCGTGCAGACGGTGGAGTGCAGTTTATTACACCGGCGGGCCCAAAGCAGACTTTCCTCTTAGCCAAGGACCCCAACCGGCATTTGTGAAAATCTTTATACCCCATGTGTTCGTGTCTGAACCCACCACTCCAAATTCCTTGAGACTTACATAACCAAGGAAAATACAGTCCCAGTCACCCCCATCATTCACGTGCTGTGTGCTCAAACAGTCAAAAACAGTTAGCCAGTAATCAATAAACCAAGGTTACACTCCGATAGATACAGAAAAATGTATGGCCTGTCTGGAGGAAGGGGTGATCAGTGCGGTGTTCTCTTAGGCGATGAGTAATCTAGATACGATCTTCAAGGTTCCGCTGTCTGGAGGGGGTCTTCTCCTTCTGTTGTTTTTCATAGGCACTAAACACAGAGTTCAGAGTCCATTGGAAGGTGCTGAGCATGATCAGCATGAACAGGCCTAAGATGGAGTCCAGGCCCTACGAATTGCCTTCTTCAGTGGGAGGGGGAGTCAGGCTATATCCAAGTTTGCAACAAAGGAAGCAAGTAGTCAGAACATCAAAGATTACTGTGAGGTAAGAAAAATCAGGTGTCAAGTTAAGGAATTTAGCACCCTATGTAAAAAGATGTAAGCCTCTGGCTCACTGAAATGCTTTCTTTCCTATGCACCTCAGCCATCTGTGGGCCAAATCTGTTTCCTTGTTCACTGTAAGGGGTGGCAGGTATTCAGTTTCAGTTCAGTCGCTCAGTCGTGTCCGACTCTTTGCCACCCCATGAATCGCAGCACGCCAGGCCTCCCTGTCCATCACCAACTCCCGGACTCACTCCATTCACTCAGACTCACGTCCATTGAGTCCGTGTTGCCATCCAGCCATCTCATCCTCTGTCATCCCCTTCTCCTCCTGCCCCCAATCCCTCCCAGTATCATAGTCTTTTCCAATGAGTCAACTCTTCACATGAGGTAGCCCAAAGTACTGGAGTTTCAGCTTTAGCATCAGTCCTTCCAAAGAAATCCCAGGGCTGATCTCCTTCAGAATGGACTGGTTGGATCTCCTTGCAGTCCAAGGGACTCTCAAGAGTCTTCTCCAACACCACAGTTCAAAAGCATCAATTCTTTGGCGCTCAGCCTTCTTCACAGTCCAACTCTCACATCCATACATGACCACAGGAAAAACCATAGCCTTGACTAGACGAGCCTTTGTTGGCAAAGTAATGTCTCTGCTTTTGAATATTGCTATCTAGGTTGGTCATAACTTTCCTTCCAAGGAGTAAGCGTCTTTTCATTTCATGGCTGCAGTCACCATCTGCAGTGATTTTGGAGCCCCGAAAAATAAAGTCTGGCACTGTTTCCAGTGTTTCCCCATCTATTTCCCATGAAGTGATGGGACCGGATGCCATGATCTTCGTTTTCTGAATGTTGAGCTTTAAGCCAACTTTTTCACTCTCCACTTTCACTTTCACCAAGAGGCTTTTAGTTCCTCTTCACTTTCTGCCATAAGGGTGGTGTCATCTGCATATCTGAGGTTATTGATATTTCTCCTGGCAATCTTGATTCCAGCTTGCGCTTCTTCCATTCCAGCGTTTCTCATGATGTACTCTGCATAGAAGTTAAATAAGCAGGGTGACAGTATCACAGCCTTGACGTACTCCCTTTCCTATTTGGAACCAGTCTGTTGTTCCATGTCCAGTTCTAACTCTTGCTTCCTGACCTGCATACAGATTTCTCAAGAGGCAGCTCAGGTGGTCTGGTATTCCCATCTCTTTCAGAATTTCCCACAGTTTATTGTGATCCACACAGTCAAAGGCTTTGGCATAGTCAATAAAGCAGAAATAGATGTTTTTCTGGAACTCTCTTGCTTCTTTCCATGATCCAGTGGATGTTGGCAATTTGATCTCTGGTTCCTCTGCCTTTTCTAAAACCGGCTTGAACATCAGGAAGTTCACAGTTCACATATTGCTGAAGCCTGGCTTGCAGAATTTTGAGCATTACTTTACTAGCGTGTGAGATGAGTGCAATTGTGCAGTCGTTTGAGCATTCTTTGGCATTGCCTTTCTTTGGATTGGAATGAAAACTGACCTTTTCCAGTCTGTGGCCACTGCTGAGTTTTCCAAATTTGCTGGCATATTGAGTGCAGCACTTTCACAGCATCATCTTTCAGGATTTGAAATAGCTCAACTGGAATTCCATCACCTCCACTAGCTGTGTTCGTAGTGATGCTTTCTAAGGCCCACTTGACTTCACATTCCAGGATTCTGGCTCTAGGTCAGTGATCACATCAATCGTGATTATCTGGGTCTTGAAGATCTTTTTTGTACAGTTCTTCTGTGTACTTCTTGCCATCTCTTCTTAATATCATCTTCTGCTTCTGTTAGGTCCATAACCATTCTGTCCTTTATCGAGCCCATCTTTGCATGCAATGCTTCCTTGGATCTCTAATTTCTTGAAGAGATCTCTAGCTTTCCACTTCTGTTGTTTTCCTCTATTCTTTGCATTGATCACTGAAGGAGGCTTTCTTATCTCTTCTTGCTATTCTTTGGAACTCTGCATTCAGATGCTTAGTATCTTTCCTTTTCTCCTTTGCTTTTTCTCTTCTCTTCTTTCACCAGCTATTTGTAAGGCCTCCCCAGACAGCCATTTTGCTTTTTTGCATTTCTTTTCCCTGGGGATGGTCGTGATCCCTGTTCCTATACAATGTCAACAAACTCATTCATAGTTCATCAGGCACTCTATCTATTCAGATCTAGGCCTTAATCTATTTCTCACTTCCAGCTGTATAATCATAAGGGATTTGATTTAGGTCATACCTGAATGGTCTAGTGGTTTCTCCTTCTTTCTCTTCAATTTCAGTCTGAATTTTGCAATAAGGAGTTATGGGCTGAGCCACAGTCAGCTCCTGGTCTTGATTTTGCTGACTGTATAGAGCTTCTCCATCTGTGGGCTGCGAAGAATATAATCAGTCTGATTTCAGATTTGACCATCTGGTGATGTCCATGTGTAAAGTCTTCTCTTGTATTGTTGGAAGAGGGTGTTTGCTATGACCAGTGCATTTTCTTTCTCTACTAGTATTTGCCCTGCTTCATTCCATATTCCAAGGCCAAATTTGCCTGTTTACTCCAGGTTTTTTCTTGACTTCCTACTTTTGCATTCCAGTCCCCTATAATGAAAAGCACATCTTTTTTGGGTGTTTAGTTCTAAAAGGTTTTGTAGATCTTCATAGAACCGTTCAACTCAGCTTTCTAAGCGTTACTGGTTGGGGCATAGACTGGATTACTGTGATTATGAATGGGTTGCCTTGGAAACGAACACAGATCATTCTCTCATTTTTGAGATTGCATCCAAGTACTGCTTTCAACTCTTTTGTTGACCATGATGGCTACTCCATTTCTTTTGAGGGATTCCTGCCCCAGTACTAGATATAATGGTTATCTGAGTTAAATTCACCCATTCCAGTCCATTTTTAGTTCACTGATTCCTAGAATGTTGACATTCACATCTTGCCATCTCTCTTGTTTGACCATTCCCAATTGCATTGATTCATGGACCCTGACCATTCCAGGTTCCTATGCAATATTGCTCTTTACAGCATCAGACCTTGCTTCTATCACCAGTCCACATCCACAGCTGGGTATTCTTTTGCTTTGGCTCCATCCCTTCATTCTGTCTGGAGTTATTTCTCCACTGATCTCCAGTAGCATATTGGGCACCTACTGACCTGGGAGTTCCTCTTTCAGTATCCTTATCATTTGCCTTTTCATACTGTCATGGGGTTCTCAAGGCAAGAATACTGAAGTGGTTTGCCATTCCCTTCTCCATTGGACACCATTCTGTCAGATCTCTGCACCATAGCCCACCTGTCTGGGTGCCCCCCACGGCATGGCTTAGTTTCATTGAGTTAGACACAGGCTGTGGTCCTAGTGTGATTAGATTGACTAGTTTTCTGTGAGTATGGTTTCAGTGTGTCTGCCCTCTGATGCCCTCTTGCAACACCTACCGTCTTACTTTGGGTTTCTCTTACCTGGGGCGTGGGGTATCTCTTCACGGCTGCTCCAGCAAAGAGCAGCCACTGCTCCTTACCTTGGACGAGGGGCAGGTGTGGCAAATGGCTACTTCTTGCATCCTCCCCCAACCCCACACCACCCAGCTCCTCAGCAATCACCATGAGGGAAAGCTGGGATTTCAGGGATCTTTTCCCCTTTGGGGAGCCCTCATTTACAGTTAGAAGCCAGAATTGCTAACGGCTGTGACATTTCTTGCCCACTGGATTCAGAAGGAAATATTTCATTTCAGGAAATATTTAAATAAACCCAAGAGGGGGTGGGATGGCTGAACCCCACAGAGAGAGAAAAAGAGTTTACTGGGGCCTGCTGTGGGAACGGCATCCCAGATGGATGGCAGGGCACATGCAAAGGCCCTGAGGTGAGAACAAGCTGGTCACGTTTAGGGAACAAGAAGGTGAAAGCGTAGTTGCTCAGTTTTGTTAGACTCTGCCACGCCCCTGGACTGTAGCCCACCAGGCTCCTCTGTCCATGAAATTCTCCAGGCAAGAATACTGGAGTGGGTTGCCATTTCCTACTCCAGGGGATCTTTCTGACCCAAGCATCAAACCCAGGTGTCCGCACTGCAGGAAGAATTGTTTACTGTCTGAGTCACCAGGGAAGACCATAGAGATCATGGAGGTGCTAAAGCTGTTGAGGGAGGGAAAGGAGGGTAGGGAGGTTGACTGTATAGGTGGGGCTTCAGAGAGGAGGATAGCAGCTTTGGTTTTGTTGAGAAGGAGCAGGGAAGCCATGAGAGGGGTTAAAGCAAAGGAGCACAGGCTCTGGGCTCCCGCTGTGGAGGATGGGGGCTCCTTAGGGTAGTGCCAGGTCCAGGGCCCCTTGGGAACTTACCACTGCTTGGCAAAAGTGGGCACTGACCCTGAGCCACAGTCCTGGAAGGGAAGTGAGGCCACCGTCCCCAGTCACCTCCTGGGGCTGGGCCAAGGCCTGGTGTGAATCACTGCTGGCTGGGTCCCGGCTGACACACACTTTGGCCTCAGCTCAGCAAAGTCCTGCCAAAGCCACACAGCCTGGCCCACAGGCCTCTGGCTGGCCTCCCTGGGGAGCCTGCAGGGTGTGGGGACATGGAAGCAAGAGGCCTTCGGGGATGCTCAGCCTTCCTCTCCAAAGACCCTGTCTTTTCCACACTGTGGGTGAGGTTCTGGGCAAAACCAGGGACATGGCAGTTGGACTAAACTTCGGTCTTTTGTTTCAGCAGTCACCAGGATAGCTCCTATCCAGGCCCTAAGACAGCCAAACACAAATCCAGGGTGACCACGGCAATAATAGTAGAAGCACAGAGCACCGATGGAGCCCCATAAGGGCACCTGCAGCAGAGGCTGAAAGGTGGAGATGAGCTGTGTGGCTGAGGGGAAGAAGTGTATCAGGCCAGCAGCTGTGCAAAGGCCCTGAGGCCAGAAGGAAAGGGAAGTTAGTTTGGGGGGTGGAGCCTGTAAAGAGACACCTGCCCAGGGCCAAGTGCAGTCAAAGCCTTTTTTCCAGAAAAGTTTCAAGGAGGGGTCAGATCTGTGGTTTCCAAAAAGTCCTTCAGGGCACAGGCTAGTGAAAAGACTGGGCTTCCACCGAGCCCCGAGGTCCTTCGAGGGAGGTCAAAGGCCCCCATGCTGCCGTTTAGCAGGAAGGTGTAAGACACTCTTGATCCTTTTTGGCTGTGCAGGGTCTTCGTTGCAGCATGCAAACTTTTAGTTCTCACATGTGGGATCTAGCTCCCTGCCCTCTGAGCATGGAGTCTTTATCCACTGGACCACCAGATAAGTCCCAAGAAACATCTGATCTTTGTCCTTGGTTTTTAGCACACAGCTTCTAAAACTTGGTGAACTCTGGAGTGATGTGTTTTGTATGCTAATAACAAAAGCAGTGGCCCAAGGCACTCAAATAGCTTCAGAATGGGGGCTGTTCTCCAAAAAGACCAAGGTATGACCCTGCTGTGTGAAGTCATTTAGTGCTCTACACTTTGCAACCTCGTGGAAGAACCCACTGGCTCTCTGTCCACGGGATTCTTCAGGCAAGAATACTGGAATGGGTTGCCATTCCTACTCCAGGGAAGGCGTGATTAGGTGGTTGTAAATTTCAGCCCCCACTTCCCAGACCTCGGGGGAGGGGAGATGGCTGGAGTTTTTGAGTTAATCTTCCCAAAATGCCAGTGTGATTTCATCCCACTGGTGAACAC
>NW_020867956.1:0-40849 GCF_003369695.1 Bos indicus x Bos taurus | reverse complement strand
TTTTTCTATTCTGTGAAAAGATGTCATTGGAATTTTGATAGGAATTGCATTGAATGTGTAATTGGCTTTGGGTAGTATGGACGTTTTAACAAATATATTCTTTTTATACAGGAAATGGGGATATCTTTCCCTTTCTGTCTTCTTCAATTTCTGTCCTCAGCGTCTTATTGTTTTGTTGGTATAGAATCTTTTTGACCTCCTTGGTTAAATGTATTTCTAAGTATTTACTGTGTTTGGTGTATTGTAAATGAGATTATTTTCATTATTTCTTTTTCAGATACTTTGTCCTTAGGGTATAGAAATGCAACAGATTTTTTGTATGTTGATCATAGGTGTTGAAAATTTACCAAATTCACACTGATGATTCTAAAATTTTTTAATGCAGTCTTTAGGTTTCTGTATAATAAGTTCATGTCATCTGCAAACAGACAATTAACTTCGTCCTTTCTGATTTTGATATCTTTTATTTTCTTGCCTACTTTCTCTGAGACTTGAGTACAATCCTGAATACGAGAGTGGTCAAAGTGCGCACCCTTATCTTGTTCTGTTCTTAGAGGAAAAGCTTTCAATTTTTCTGCATTGAGGATGATGTTATTGTGGGCTTATGCAGGTGGCCTTTATTATGTTGAAGTATGTGCATTCCAACCTTATTTGCTGAGATTTTTTTTTTTATCATGAAAGGATTTTGAATTTTGTCAAATTCTTTTTTTTTTTGCCACTTTTGTAGATGATCATATGATTTTATCTTTCATTCTATTAATGTGACATTTACTGATTGTATAATTTGAACCTTCCTTGCATCCCAGGGGTAAATCCCTCCTGATCGATCTGTGTGCTATGGAAATTCATGATTAGTGTTTTTGTTGAGAAATTTTGCATCTACCTTTATTAGGAATATTGGTTCATAATTTCTTATAATATCCTTATCTGGTTTTGGTGTCAGAGTAATGCTGGTCTCATACAATAAGTCTGGCGAGTGTTCCCACCTCTTTGAATTTTGGTAGTTGAGAAGGATTGGCATTCATTCTTTAAATGTTTGGTTAAAATTCACCAGGGAAGCCATCTGGCCTTGGAATTTTATGATTGGGAGCGTTTTTTGATTACGGATTCATTTCTCCTTATTTGTTGCTCTTCTGTTCAGATTTTCAGTATCTCCATGATTCAGTCTTGGTAGGTAGTATGATTCCAGTAATTTATCCATTTCTTCTAGGTTATCCAATATGTGGTGTGTAATTGTCATCGTTATCCCTTCAAATTCGTTGCATTTGTGTCATATCATTCATAATGGTTCCATTTCATTTATAATTTGCATCTTCTCTTTTCAGGACTAACTCTATCAGTTTTTCAATTTTGATTATCTTTTCAAAAAAACCAACTTTAGTTTCATTGTTCTTTTTTCTATTTTCATGTTCTCTATTTCATTTATTTACAAATCTTTATTCTATATTTCTCTTAAATTTGGGCTTTATTTTTTTTGTAGTTCCTTGTGGTATAATGTGTGTTTGAGATCTTTTTCTAAAATTAATGTAGGCACTTATTACTATAAACTCTTCTTCAAAAAATGCTTTTGCTGCATATTATGATATGTTTGTATTTTTATTTTTGTTTCAATACATTGTTTTTATTTCCCTTTGATTTCTTTGACCCATTAGGTGTTGAGGAGTGCACTGTTTAGTTTTCATGTATTTGTGAATTTTCCAAACTTCTTCCTGTTTTGATTCCTAGTTTTATAACATTTTAATCCCAAAGAGATACTTGATAAAATTTCAATTTTCTTCCATTTGATTGAGACTTGTTTTGTCTATTTGGGATAACTATACCATTAACACTTGTTGTTTTAACTTGCCTAGGTCCTGACTTCTACATATGGCTTTCCCATCTTGTTTTGAATCCTCACCATTGCCTATGAGATTTTCTGCTTTCAGGAAAGGGCTGTGATGCTGGATACGTTGTTGCAGATTTACTTATAAACAAGTTGTCCTTGGACAATGTGCTTTAGAAGAGAGGATGCAAAAATGTCTTCTTGGAGTTATTAAGAGGTTATTTTCCTTGAAAAGGAAAAAAAGGTGTCTGTAATGTAAAAGTCCCGATGATTTTAGTCCAAAGATTGTGGACTGCGTGCTTCATTAAATGTCTCAGTTTTTCATTGCTACTCCATGCTTTGTAAAGACTAGTTTCCCAATCAGTTCACTACCCATTAAATCACCTTCCCCGTGTCCCTGGGGACCCTAATGCCTGGTGAATTGGGTAATAGTACACTTCTTGTACTAATTATAAGTGATAGAACATTTATATGGAACACTCTTTACACATGCCCCATGTCAATCTGTTCCAGCCTGGAAACAGTAAGCACCTCCCTATGAGACAGAACATTTCTTGTGGATTATTTACTCCTCTGGTTAGTCCATTAGTGTTTGTCATCTTGCCCCAATTTCACTGTGACCTGGTCTTTGATTGCCCAGAAATGTATTGCTCGTCCTACATATCCTATTGTTGAAGGTCTTAAGACCTTGCTGAAATTAAAAATTCTACAGATGCCAAAAGCCATACTTCCAATCAGGCAGACAACAAGCTTACCACAGTGAAGAAAGTCTGGGGCCAGTGGAGAGCTGTCTTCCCCTCTCACTCCAGCACTGAGGTGGAGAACACCATGTACCCAAACTTTTAGTGCCTTCCACTCAGGAGCTTCTGCTTCAAAGGTTTTAGCCCAAAGCAAAGGCTATATGCCCTCACCCCCACCCTGTGGCATAGTGGTAAAAGACTCTGCCTGCCAGTGCAGGACTTGCAAGAGATGCAGGTTCAATTCCTGGGTCCAGAATGTCCTCTGGAGAAGGAAAAGGCAACCCACTCCAGTATTCTTGCCTGGGAACTCCCATGGACAAAAGAGCCTTGCAGGCTACATACAGCCCATGGAGTTGCAAAGAGTCTGACATGACTGAGCACACACACACTCACACTTTCCTGCCCCCATTCCTAGAGGCACACATACCTCAAAAGTTACTAGACTGGACAGCCCCCACATCCCCAGTGAACCAGTCACCCTCAACCACAGAGAAGAGGGAAGTTCAAAATGGGGAGTGGAAGAGGAGAGGAGTCAGGATGAGAGGGATGGTTAGCTGTGAGGGATGGGGACAAGTAGCCCAGCAAGTTTTGTCTCCTTCCTCCCTATCTTGCCTCACAGTCTTTTGTAGCATTGCTTTAATTAAGAACTTCAGGCAAAGGAATAAAGATGTAGAATCATTTGCCATAAGAGTCAGTTGGTTAATAGGCTGGCTCTTCAAGGCACCGACCACCCAAATTTTCACCTAGGTTCACTGGAAGTTGGTTAAAATTTCCTGTCTAAGTCCTTCTCCTTAATTCCATCCCCCAAACACATCAAATACTGTGAGCTCCCTTTGGATTCCTGTGCAGTGCCTACCTCATTTTCTTGGGCAACCCAGAAGAGTCTTAGTATAACTTTCAGTGTGTCTGCCTCTGATACCTTGGGACTACTTTGCTTAAACAGAAATGCAGGACTAGACATAACTGTGCTTTTTCACTTCTGAGTGTAATGGTTGAGGAAAACCAATGGGTCCTTGGTTTTCCTGATGATGGTATAATGTGATACTGAAAGCTTGTTGCTAAACGAAAACACACCGGGATTCTTGGCCTCTGGTGGAGAAGAATTCAATCCAGGGCCAGAGACGAGGCTTGATCGCTCAGAGCTTTTGTGTGATAAAGTTTTATTAACGTATAAAGGAGATAGAGAAAGCTTCTGACATAGGCATCAGAAGGGGGCAGAAAGAGTACCCCCTGCTAGTCTTCAGCTGGATGTTATATAGTCACTGCTGTTAAGTCACTTCAGTTGTGTCCAACTCTGTGCACCCCATAGATGGCAGCCCACCAGGCTCCACCATCCCTGGGATTCTCCAGGCAAGAACACTGGAGTGGGCTGCCATTTCCTTCTCCAATGCATGAAAGTGAAAAGTGAAGGTGAACTTGCTCAGTTGTGTCCGACTCTTCGCGACCCCATGGACTGCAGCCTACCATGCTCCTCCTTCCATGGGATTTTTCAGGTAAGAGTACTGGAATGGGTGGCCATTAGCAGTCTGTTAATCAAAGAAGGGAATGTCTTAAAACTCAAAGTGTCACCAGGCCCCTCATCCATAAGATGCATTTTGGGATAATCTTGGCACCAGATGATTCATCCCAGGCCATGGAACGATTGACTTGAATCTTGCAGAAGGGCAGATTACCCTACAAATAGTTTTGTTTACATAGATCAGGGGAACAACATCTGAGTGTAATGTACTGGTTTGACAAGTAGGTTCTGAGCCACTAGGCAGAAGCGACTTGAAGACAGTGTCTGGGGTAAATGCTTAGTACATTAACAAAGGTTAAGACAAACATTTCCATAAGAAAAATGCATTGGTTAACTCAAGGTTTGAGAATAGTTAACTTCAGGTGAAACCAGGTGTCATTATGGCAACACAGTATTTTAAGAGAAACCTCCTTTTAAATTTTATATGGAAGGAAGAAAATATTGGTAGTTTGTTTCCTCCTGCTGTTTGAGAGAGAGAAAGTTGTCTGACACTTGCAGCCTGTTTCCTCTGTTTGGAGACCCCTGGCCTTCCTGCCTGTTACCCTGTCAATACCACACAATCATGTGTGGGATTTTCGTACTTTCTCTATAAAACATCTGTATCTTTACCTTTTTGATAATGCTAGGTTCTTGACTAACTGGATTTTATTTCCTTTGTATTTTCTTCACGAAATTTCATTTAGGTGGATGCCCTTACCCAGGTAATTCTGGTAGATTAGCTGTTATACCTTCTCTCTTCTCAGAGTGAACTTCTATTAGGTCATTCTTATTCTGAGAACTCACCATTATTAATTTTTTCTCACAGTTAACACCTCTGTTTTTAAGCACAAGTTATTTTTTCATGCCCAGAGACACATTCTTTAAAGCATTCATCTTGTTTGAAACTTGTTTGATCTTTGCATATGAAAACAATTACAACAGAACCTGTTCTGTAGTCTGTCATGGGGAGGGCAATCAAACAGGATATTGACAATTCAGACCTGAAGGTTTTCAGAGAAATGAAATGTTCTTAAGAGTTGGTGCAGGGCATAAAGGGCCTCCACTTAGGTGTGCCTGAGCAAGCTGATGGCTTCCAGGTGGGTATTTGTATGGGGAAGAGGTGGTATTGAAGTTTTGTATATAAACACCTAGGAAGCAAAGAGAGGGAGCAGTGGAGCATAGTGCAGTAGAGGGGGCAAGATGGTTCGTATTTCTACTCCAGTCTGGACTAGGGACTAGATCCAAGTACTATAGCAAGATGGGCTATTAGATGCAGAAAAAGTGTTTGACCAAAATTCAGGACCCATTTGTGAATAACACTCCAAAAAATGGGCATAGAAGGAAGCTACCTCAACATAGAAAAGTCCATATATGACCAAGCCCGCAGCAAACGTTCTCAATGGGGAAAAACTGAAAGCATTCCCTCTAAGATCAGGAACAAGACAAGGGTGCCCACTCTCACTACTGTTATTCAACACCAGTTTTTGAAGTCATAGTTATGCCAATCAGAGAAGAATAAAAAGTTATCCAGATGGGAAAGAAGAAGTAAAACCTCACTGATTGCAGATGACATGATACTACACACATAAAACCCTAAAGATAGTATCAGAAAATTACTAGAGCTAATCAGTGAATTTAGCAAAGTCACGGGATACCAAATCAATACACAGAAATCACTTACATTCCTATATACCTAACAATGAAAAATCAGAGAAGGAATCATTCCATTGACCATCGCAACAAAAAGCATAATATATCTAGGAATAAACCTACATAAGGGGACAAAAGAACTGTATAACAGAAAATTTTAAGGACACTGATGAAAGAAAGCAAAGATGACATGAACAGATGGAGAGATATTCCATGTTCCTGGGTTGGAAGAATCAATATTGTGAAAATGACTATGCTACAAAATGCAATCTACAGTTGAATGCAATCCCTATCAAAATACCAATGGCTTTTTTCCACAGAACTCGAATTTTTTCACAATTCACATGAAGACACAAAAGACCCAATAGCCAAAGCAGTCCTTGAAAAAGAAGCATGGAGCTGGAGGAATCAGCCTTCCTGACTTCAGATTATACAACAAAGCTACAGTCAACAAAACAGTATGGTACTTGGCACAAAACATAGATAAGACAAATGGAACAAATAGAAAGCCCAGAAATAACCCCCGTACTTACGGGTACCTTCTTTTTGACAAAGGAGGCAAGAATATACAATGGAGCAAAGATAGTCTCTTCAATAAGTGGTGCTGGGAAAACTGGATAGTTACATGTAAAAGAATGGAATTAGAGCATTCCTAACACCATACACAAAGGTACACTGAAAATGGATTAAAGACCTAAATGTAAGACCAGCAGCTATAAAACTCTTTGAGGAAAACATAGGTAGGACACTGGATGACAGAAATCAAGCAGGGTCCTACAGTAATGGAAATAAAAACAAAGGTAAACAACTGGAAACTAATTAAACTTAAAAGTTTTTGCACAGCAAAGGAAACTATAACCAAGGTAAAAAGTCAACCCTCAGAATGGGAGACAATAATAGCACATGAAACAACTGACAAAGGAGTAATTTCCAAATATACAAGTAGCTCATACAATTCAATACCAGAAAAACAAATAATCCAATTAAAAAGTGGGAAAAAGACCTAAACAGGCATTTCTCCAAAGAAGACATATAATGGATAACAAACACACGAAAAGATGCTCAACATCACTCATTATTCGGCTCACTCACACAGTTGTGTTCGATTGTTTGTGACCCCGTGGACTGTAGCACGCCAGGCTTCCCCGTCCAGCACCAATTCCCAGCACTTGCTCAACTCACGCTCATCAAGTTGGTGATGCCATCCAACCATCTTATCCCTCTGTCGTCCCCTTCTCCTCAGGGTCTTTTCTAAGGAGTCAGTTCTTTGCATCAGGTAGCCAAAGTATGGAGCTTCAGCTTCAGCCTCAGCCCTTCCGATGAGTATTCAGGACTTACTTGCTTTGGGATTGATTGATTGGATCTCCTTGCAGTGCAAGGGCTCTCAATGAGAGTTCTCCAGCACCACAGTTCAAAAGCAATCAATTCTTCAGAGCTCAGCTTCTTCTTTTTTGTTTTTGTTTTTTAGTTTTATTTTATTTTTAAACTTTACAATATTGTATTGGTTCTGCCATATATCGAAATGAATCCGCCACAGGCATACACGTGTTCCCCATCCCGAACCCTCGTCCCTCCTCCCTCCCAATACCATCCCTCTGGGTCGTCGCAGATCACCAGCCCAAGCATTCAGTATCGTGCATCGAACCTGGACTGGCGACTCGTTTCATATATGATATTATACATATTTCAATGCCATTCTCCCAAATCATCTCACCCTCTCCCTCTCCCACAGAGTCCAAAAGACTGTTCTATACATCAGTGTCTCTTTTGCTGTCTCGTATGCAGGGTTATTGTTACCATCTTTCTAAATTCCATATATATGCGTTAGTATACTGTATTGGTGTTTTTCTTTCTGGCTTACTTCACTCTGTATAATAGGCTCCCAGTTTCATCCACCTCATTAGAACTGATTCAAATGTATTCTTTTTAATGGCTGAGTAATACTCCATTGTGTATATGTACCACTGCTTTCTTATCCATTCATCTGCTGATGGACATCTAGGTTGCTTCCATGTTCTGGCTGTTATAAACAGTGCTGTGATGAACATTGGGGTACACGTGTCTCTTACAATTCTGGTTCCTCAGTGTGTATGCCCAGCAGTGGGATTGCTGGGTCATAAGGCAGTTCTATTTCCAGATTTTGAGGAATCTCCACACTGTTCTCCATAGTGGCTGTACTAGTTTGCATTCCCACCAACAGTGTAAGAGGGTTCCCTTTTTCTCCACACCCTCTCCAGCATTTATTGCTTGTAGACTTTGGATCGCAGCCATTCTGACTGGCGTGAAATGGTACCTCATAGTGGTTTTGATTTGCATTTCTCTGATAATGAGTGATGTTGAGCATCTTTTCATGTGTTTGTTAGCCATCTGTGTCTTCTTTGGAGAAATGTCTATTTAGTTCTTTGGCCCATTTTTTGATTGGGTCATTTATTTTTCTGGAATTGAGCTGTAGGAGTTGCTTGTATATTTTTGAGATTAGGTGTTTGTCAGTTGCTTCATTTGCTATTATTTTCTCCCATTCTGAAGGCTGCCTTTTCACCTTGCTTATAGTTTCCTTTGTTGTGCAGAAGCTTTTAAGTTTAACTAGATCCCATTTGTTTATTTTTGCTTTTATTTCCAGTATTCTGATAGGTGGTTCATAGAGGATCCTGCTGTGATGTATGTCAGAGAGTGTTTTGCCTATGTTCTCCTCTAGGAGTTTTATAGTTTCTGGTCTTACATTTAGATCTTTAATCCATTTTGAATTTATTTTTGTGTATGGTGTTAGAAAGTGTTCTAGTTTCATTCTTTTACAAGTGGCTGACCAGTTTTCCCAGCACCACTTGTTAAAGAGATTGTCTTTAATCCATTGTATATTCTTGCCTCCTTTGTCAAAGATAAGGTGTCCATATGTGCGTGGATTTATCTCTGGGCTTTCTGTTTTGTTCCATTGATCTATATTTCTGTCTTTGTGCCAGTACCATACTGTCTTGATGTCTGTGGCTTTGTAGTAGAGCCTGAAGTCAGGCAGGTTGATTCCTCCAGTTCCATTCTTCTTTCTCAAGATAGCTTGGCTATTCGAGGTTTTTTTGTATTTTCATACAAATTGTGAAATTATTTGTTCTAGCTCTGTGAAGAATACCGTGGTAGCTTGATAGGGATTGCATTGAATCTATAAATTGCTTTGGGTAGTATACTCATTTTCACTATATTGATTCTTCCAATGCATGAACATGGTATATTTCTCCATCTATTAGTGTCCTCTTTGATTTCTTTCACCAGTGTTTATAGTTTTCTATATATAGGTCTTT
The DNA here is from genome assembly GCF_003369695.1 of Bos indicus x Bos taurus. Classification (NCBI taxonomy): domain Eukaryota; kingdom Metazoa; phylum Chordata; class Mammalia; order Artiodactyla; family Bovidae; genus Bos; species Bos indicus x Bos taurus. The sequence goes on along the minus strand of NW_020867956.1, from coordinate 31,849 downwards.
AGTTTCTTTAGGTAGATATATTCCTAAGTATTTTATTCTTTCCGTTGCAATGGTGAATGGAATTGTTTCCTTAATTTCTCTTTCTGTTTTCTCATTTTTAGTGTATAGGAATGCAAGGGATTTCTGTGTGTTGATTTTATATCCTGCAACTTTACTATAATCATTGATCAGTTCCAGTAATTTTCTGGTGGAGTCTTTAGGGTTTTCTATGTAGAGGATCATGTCATCTGCAAACAGTGAGAGTTTACTTCTTCTTTTCCAATTTGGATTCCTTTTATTTCTTTTTCTGCTCTGATTGCTGTGGCCAAAACTTCCAAAACTATGTTGAATAGTAACGGTGAAAGTGGGCACCCTTGTCTTGTTCCTGACTTTAGAGGAAATGCTTTCAATTTTTCACCATTGAGGGTAATGTTTGCTGTGGGTTTGTCATATATAGCTTTTATTATGTTGAGGTATGTTCCTTCTATTCCTGCTTTCTGGAGAGTTTTTATCATAAATGGATGTTGAATTTTGTCAAAGGCTTTCTCTGCATCTATTGAGATAATCATATGGTTTTATTTTTCAATTTGTGAATGTGGTGTATTACATTGATTGATCTGCGGATATTGAAGAATCCTTGCATCCCTGGGATAAAGCCCACTTGGTCATGGTGTATGATCTTTTACTGTGTTGTTGGATTCCGATTGCTAGAATTTTGTTAAGATTTTTGCATCTATGTTCATCAGTGATATTGGCCTGTAGTTTTCTTTTTTTGTGGCATCTTTGTCAGGTTTTGGTATTAGGGTGATGGTGGCCTCAAAGAATGAGTTTGGAAGTTTACCTTCCTCCGCAATTTTCTGGAAGAGTTGAGCAGGATAGGTGTTAGCTCTTCTCTAAATTTTTGGTAGAATTCAGCTGTGAAGCCGTCTGGTCCTGGGCTTTGTTTGCTCAAAGATTTTTGATTACAGTTTCAATTTCTGTGCTTGTGATGGGTCTGTTATGATTTTCTATTTCTTCCTGGTTCAGTTTTGGAAATTTGTACTTTTCTAAGAATTTGTCGATTTCTTCCACGTTGTCCATTTTATTGGCATATAATTGCTGATAGTAGTCTCTTATGATCCTTTGTATTTCTGTGTTGTCTGTTGTGATCTTTCCATTTTCATTTCTAATTTTATTGATTTGATTTTTCTCCCTTTGTTTCTTGATGAGTCTGGCTAATGGTTTGTCAATTTTATTTATCCTTTCAAAGAACCAGCTTTTGGCTTTGTTGATTTTTGCTATGGTCTCTTTTGTTTCTTTTGCATTTATTTCTGCCTTAATTTTTAAGAGTTCTTTCCTTCTGCTAACCCTGGGGTTCTTCATTTCTTCCTTTCTAGTTGCTTTAGGTGTAGAGTTAGGTTATTTATTTGACTTTTTTCTTGTTTCTTGAGGTATGCCTGTATTGCTATGAACTTTCCACTTAGGACTGCTTTTACAGTGTCCCACAGGTTTTGGGTTGTTGTGTTTTCATTTTCATTAGTTCTATGCAAATTTTATTTCCTCTGTGATTTGTTGGTTATTCAGCAGCGTGTTGTTTCAGCCTCCATATGTTGGAATTTTTATAGTTGTTCTTCTGTAATTGAGACCTAATCTTACTGCAATATGGTCAGAAAAGATGCTTGGAATGATTTCAATTTTTTGAATTTACCAAGGCTAGATTTATGGCCCAGGATGTGATCTATCCTGGAGAAGGTTCCATGTGCGCTTGAGAAAAGGGTGAAATTCATTGTTTTGGGATGAAAATGTCCTATAGATATCAATTAGGTCTAGCTGGTCTATTGTATCGTTTAAAGTTTGTGTTTCCTTGTTAATTTTCTGTTTAGTTGATCTATCCATAGGTGTGAGTGGGGTATTAAAGTCTCTCACTATTATTGTGTTATTGTTAATTTCTCCTTTCATACTTGTTAGCATTTGCCTTCCATATTGCGGTGCTCCTGTGTTGGGTGCATATATATTTATAATTGTTATATCTTCTTGGATTGATCCTTTGATCATTATGTAGTGACCGTCTTTGTCTCTCTCACAGCCTTTGTTTTAAAGTCTATTTTATCTGATATGAGTATTGCTACTCCTGCTTTCTTTTGGTCCCTATTTGCATGGGAAATCTTTTTCCAGCCCTTCACTTTCAGTCTGTATGTGTCCCCTGTTTTGAGGTGGGTCTCTTGTAGACAGCATATGTAGGGGTCTTGTTTTGTATCCATTCAGCCAGTCTTTGTCTTTTGGTTAAGGCATTCAATCCATTTACGTTTAAGGTAATTATTGATAAGTATGATCCCGTTGCCATTTACTTTATTGTTTTGGGTTCGAATTTATACACCATTTTTGTGTTTCCTGTCTAGAGAATATCCTTTAGTATTTGTTGGAGAGCTGGTTTGGTGGTGCTGAATTCTCTCAGCTTTTGCTTGTCTGTAAAGCTTTTGATTTCTCCTTCATATTTGAATGAGATCCTAGCTGGGTACAATAATCTGGGCTGTAGGTTATTTCTTTCATCACTTTAAGTATGTCTTGCCATTCCCTCCTGGCTTGGAGAGTTTCTATTGAAAGATCAGCTGTTATCCTTATGGGAATTCCCTTGTGTGTTATTTGTTGTTTTTCCCTTGCTGCTTTAATATTTGTTCTTTGTGTTTGATCTTGTTAATTTGATTAATATGTGTCTCGGGGTGTTTTGCCTTGGGTTTATCCTGTTTGGGACTCTCTGGGATTCTTGGACTTGAGTGATTATTTCGTTCCCCATTTTAGGGAAGTTTTCAACTATTATCTCCTCAAGTATTTTCTCATGGTCTTTCTTTTGTCTTCTTCTTCTGGGACCCTATGATTCGAATGTTGTAGCGTTAATACTGTCCTGGAGGTCTCTGAGATTGTCTTCATTTCTTTTAATTCGTTTTTCTTTTTTCCTCTCTGATTCATTTATGTCTACCATTCTATCTTCTAATTCACTAATCCTATCTTCTGCCTCTGTTATTCTACTATTTGTTGCCTCCAGAGTTTTTTGATTTCATTTATTGCATTATTCATTATATATTGACTCTTTTTTATTTCTTCTAGGTCCTTGTTAAACCTTTCTTGCATCTTCTCAATCCTTGTCTTCAGGCTATTTATCTGTGATTCCATTTTGATTTCAAGATTTTGCATCAATTTCACTATCATTATTCGGAATTCTTTATCAGGTAGATTCCTTATCTCTTCCTCTTTTGTTTGGATTGGTGGGCATTTATCCTGTTCGTTTACCTGCTGAGTATTCCTCTGTCTCTTCATCTTGTTTAAAATTGCTGAGTTTGGGGGCTCCTTTCTGTATTCTGGCAGTTTGTGGAGATCTCTTTATTGTGGCATTTCCTCGCTGTGTGTGGGGTTGTACAGGTGGCTTGTCAAGGTTTCTTGATTAGGGAAGCTTGTGTCAATGTTCTGGTGGGTGGAGCTGTATTTCTTCTCTCTGGAGTGCAATGAAGTGTCCAGTAATGAGGTATGAGATGTCTATGGTTTCGGGGTTTACTTTGGGCAGCCTGTATCTTGGAGCTCAGGGCTGTGTTCCTGTGTTGCTGGAGAATTTGCTTGGTATGTCTTGCCCTGGAACTTGTTGGCCCTTGTGTGGTGCTTGGTTTCAGTGTAGGTATGGAGGCGTTTGATGAGCTTCTGTCTATTAATGTTCCCTGGCGTCAGGAATTCCCTGGAGTTAGGGGTGGACTTAAGCCTCCTGCTTCCAGTTATTGGTCTTATTTTTACAGTAGTTTCAAAACTTCTCCTTCTATACAGCACCATTGATAAAACATCTAGGTTAAAGATGAAAAGTTTCTCCACCGTGAAGGCCACCCAGAGAGGTTCACAGCGTTACATGGAGAAGAGAAGAGGGAGGAGGGAGTTAGAGCTGACCTGAATGAGATGAGGTGGAATCAATAGAGGAGAGAGCAGGCTAGCCAGTAATCACTTCCTTATGTGCACTCCACAATTGGACTGCTCAGGATGTTCACGGAATTATACAGAGAAGAGAAGAAGGAGGAAGGAGACAGAGGTGGCCAGGAGGATAAAAGGGGGAATGAAAACGAGAGAGACAGATCCAGCCAGTAATCAGTTCCCTAAGTGTTCTCCACCGTCTGGAACACACAGAAATTCACAGAGTTGCATAGAGTAGAGAGGGGTTAGGGAGGAGACACAGGTGACCTGGTGGAGAAAAAGGAGAGTCCAAAGAGGGAGAGAGCAGTCAAGCCAGTAATCTCGCTCCCTAGTGAAAAATGGGTACTGAAGATTGGGTTCTTAAAGGTACAAAATTGGTAACAAATACCAAAAAGCTAAAATTAAAAATCTAGAGTAGAGTTTGGAATTTCAAAAGTACAATGCTAAAGAAAAGAAGAAAAAAAAAACAAGGTCACAAAAATTATAAAAATATATATATATATGAAGTTTGCATTTTTTTAAAAAAAAAAGGGTCTTTTTTTTTTTTTTGCAAAGTAATAGTAGGTTATAAAAGTAAAAATTAAAGGAATAATAGAGGACTTAAAATTCTTTTTAAAAATTAAAAAAAAAAAGGAAAGAATGATTGTAAAAATAGTAAAAATATATCTAGGACTTTCTCTGTTTTGTTTTGGTTATTGTGGGGTCATTTCTTTTTCGGCTAGTTCCTTGGTCCGACTTATATTTCTCAAGATCTATAGGCCCCTTCCTATGTATTCAGTTCTAACCACAGGGTTTTAATCTATTGCCTGTAGGTTCCAAGGCGGTTCCCTCTGTTATAGCTTCTTCTGTTTGCTGGTCTCTTCAGTGTCTGTTTTCTGCCCTGACACAAAGGGGACGGTGGTGGACACTTTTTTTTTTTTTTTTTTTTAGGCTCACTTGTTCAGTTGCGCTGGGGGAGGGAGGGACGCTGCAAACAAATAACACTGGCGTGTGCTCACAGTGCCTCAGCTGCACTGGGCCTGCCTCCGCTCTCGGCGCGTGTAGCCTCCATGCCCACACTGCTCAGGCTCTAGGTTGCTCCGCCAGGAACCATCCGTGGCTGGCCCTGGGCTGCTTGCACCTCCCAGGTATAAGCCGCTCAGGTTCAGGCACTCGGGTAGTTCTCAGAGGTGCAGACTCAGTTGGGCCAGCGTTTTGTGCCCTTCCCAGGTCCAAGCAGCTCAGGTGATGAGGTGTTTGGCGAGCGCGATTGCTGTGACTTATCGTCTCCGTGCTGCTCGGTTATCTAGGTGTACAACTGGCATACCTTCTTAGGCGGATGTTGACCGTCCAGACCCCCAGGAAGTTTTAGTTAGCAAAAAAGCGTGCTTACAGTTTTGTAGATAATGTCTCTCTGGGGCTGCGATTCCCCCCTTTTGGCTCTGGCTGCCTGTCACCAGAAGGGGACGGTCTGCAGCTGGCTATCTCTGTACAGTCCTTTGTTCTGTGCACGGGCCTGGCGATGTCTTAGGTTACGGCTGGCTTTTCGCGTGGTAGATATCTCACAGTCTGGATTGCTAGCCCAAATTATTTTGCTCAGATAGCGCTCAGGGTATTCAGGCCAGATGCTTATTCTAAACGATGCAGCTGGCGCCGTGCCTCCCTGCCCAGCCCCCGCTTGCTAATGGCGGATGCAGGTGTCTGCACTGCTTCTCCGCTGAGGGAATTACCGTAGGGTTCGTAATCTGTGGGTTTTAATTGTTTATTTATTTTTCCTCCCTGTTATGTTGCCCTCTGTGCTTCCAAGGCTCGGCACAGATTTGGCAGTGAGAAGGTTTCCTCGTGTTTGGAAACTTCAGTCTTTTTAAGACTCCCTTCCCAGGACAGAGCTCTGTCCCTCCCTCTTTTGTCTCTTTTTTTGTCTTATATATTTTTTCCTACCTTTTTCAAAGACATGGGTTGCTTTTCTGGGTGCCTAATGTCCTCTGCCCGCATGCAGAAGATGTTTTGTGGAATTTACTCAGTGTTTAAATGTTCTTTTGTTGAATTTGTGGGGGAGAAAGTGTTGTCCCCGTCCTACTCCTCCGCCATCTTAGCTCCTCCCCCCAGTGCTCAGTTTCCTTATGGGCCAACTCTAACATCCATACATGACTATTGGAAGAACCATGGCTTGGACTATACGGACCTTTGTCGGCAAAGTAATGTCTCTGCTATTTAATATGCTGTCTAAGTTTGTCATAGCTTTTCTTCCAAGGAGCAAGCGTCTTTTAATATCATGGCTGCAGTCATCATCTGCAGTGATTTTGGAGCCCCTCAAAATAAAGTTTCTCACTGTTTCCATTATTTCCCTATCTATTTACTGTGAAGTGATGGGACTTGATGCCACGATCTTAGTTTTTTCAATGTTGAGTTTTAGGCCAGCTTTTTTAGTCTCCTATTTCATTTTCATCAAGAGGCTCTTTATTAGACAAATGAAGATCAAAACTATAATGAGATCTTGCCTCACACCAGTCAGAATGCCCATCATTAAAAAGTCAACAAACAGTAATTGATGGAGAGGGTGTGGAGAAAAGGGAACCCTCTTGCATGTTGGTGCGAATGTAAATTGATACAGTCACTATGGAAGATGGTATGGAGATTCCTTAAAAAAACTAGCAATAAAACCACCATATGACCCAGCAATCCCACTCCTAGGCATATACCCTGAGGAAATAAAAATTGAAAAAGACAAACGTACCCCAATGTTCCTTGCAGTACTCTTTACAATGGCTAGAACATGGAAGCAACCTAGATGTCCATCAAAAGATGAAGAAATAAAGGAGCTGTGGTACATATATACAATGGAATATTACTCAGCCCTAAAAAGGAATGTATTTAAGTCAGTTCTAAAGAGGTAGATGAACCTAGAGCTTATTATACAGAGTGTAGTACGTCAGGAGTAAGATAAATATTGTATACTAACACATATATATGGAAACTAGAAAGATGGTACCAATGAATTTATTTGCAGGGCAGCAGTGGAGAGAAAGACATAGAGAACAGACTTATGGACATGGGAGGGTGGGAGGAGAGGGTGAGATGTATGGAGAGAGTAACATGGAAACTTAATTGCTATAAGTAAAATAGATAGCCACTGGCAATTTGCTATATAACTTGGGGAACTCAAACAGGGGCTCTGTATCAACCTTGAGGGGTGGGATGGGGAGGGAGGTTCAAGAGGGAGGGGACAAATGTATACCTATGGCTGGTTCATGTTGATGTCTGACAGAAAACAACAAAATAGTGTAAAGCATTTATACTTCAATTAAAAAATAAGTACATTTTAAAAAACATTTTCAGAAGCATGACGCCCAGTATGCTCAGGAATAGGTGTAACATGGAGTAAAAAGGGAAAGGGGTGATAGAGCAGATATTTAATCTGGGTTGCCTGAAACATTTGTCCTATTTGCAAGGTTCAGAAAAAGATTTCAGTTGGGGATCCACATGTCTAAAAATGTTTGAAATGTTCAAATCAAATGATAAACCATTAAATAACTTGTATCCCCTTCCACGACAAATGTACCTTCCTAAAGAGCTGAAAGGCCAGGTTGGGATTTAGTATTCTCAGACTCCTCTAAGTTCTGCCGTGATGGTGTGGGAAGAGCTGCCCTCCTTCCCTTCCCCCGCCCATGCCCTGGCTCCTAGGCCAGGCCGCATCCCCTTCTGGGCCTACAACCCCTCCTGGGGCCTGGGAGCACCCACCCCAGCAGTGAGTGCAGTCAGCCCTCCCCAGGACAGGTCTAAGAGGAGCACACGGGCCCTGGAAGCAGGCTAGGGACTGTTCAGGGCTGCCAGGTACCTGGAGCATGGGCTAGCAGGGACAAAGCCCTTGTTCCCATGGGCTGGGCTCCTGGCCCTGGCGGGAGGGGTGTGGCTGGAAGAGGACCAAAGTGGCCCTCTAAAGCATAGAGCTCAAGACAGAGATATCTCTGCCTGGGCCTGGAAGCAATACTGTTTTAACAACTAGCACTGCAGAAATACTAACAAATCAGAACTAGGTTGAAGGGCCTCAAATTGTACTAGTTGACCTGCCCTTTCAGTTGAAATAATGGTGACAGGGAGTGCTTTGCCTTCTGTCTCACCATGTGGTTCTAGCCATAAGGAATAATATAACACATTTTAAAATGTCAACACTCTTGACCAAAAAAAAAGTTGTGTGGATCCTAAGTTTACTTCACTTTAATTGACATTAAATACCTACGAAGAGGAAAATTCATTGCCTAGGGCTTTGGGAAAGAAAGATAGATAAAACCCTTAAGGTCCCAGCCATTTAAAGGTTCAGTGCAGGGGTTGGTTTTGATGGAATAGGTGGATGTAGTGTGTGTATTTGCATGTGCACACAGTTAGAATAGAAGACATGCCACCACAGAACATGACAGTATGTTATTAGTTACCTACAAGGTCAGGAGCCAAGCCGGTGGGAACAAAGTATATTCCAGCTAGACCATGTTTCAGATACCTAGGAAGCCTGAAGTAATTGCAGAAATGAGCCCGTCTAGTCTCAAACCCCCAGGCCCTTCCCCTTCTCTGATCCTCTACTCTGGTCATCTACAACTTTATCTTTTTATTACCTTAAACAGAGTTAAAAAATTAACTACATTTTCTTCCTTTTCTCTTTTTATTTTTACTTATTGTGACATATTTCCGATCTGCACAAAATTATGAAGAATACTACTACAAACACTATTTACCCACCACTCAGTTTAAGAAATGTAAATTAGAGATAGAGTTGAAGCCCACTATGTATCCCTCCCCAATAGGATCGCTGTCCTTGTCTTTCCCCAAGAGGCAACCACCATCCTAAATGTGGTTTATCTTTCCATTGCATGCCTTTCTGTATGCTTGCATATACATACATCCTCACAGGCAACTCTGTATGTATCTACTATCCATTCCTGCTGAGTGAAGCTTCTCTTAGACTTCATATACCCAGTATCATGTCCGTGACTTTCTGGAAACAGCTCTGTCCCTTGGATATTTTTCTGGTGCCATCCCCTATCCACAGCCTCTCTCAGTCTCAGCGCCTGTGAATCCTAATTTCCTTGCCAGTCCAGCCCCTACTGTCCTGTTCAATTTACCTCCAGCAGCCCCAAGGCAGTGAATGAAGGCTGGTCACCATAGGTAGGTCTCAACTTCTCCCCCTGTGGCTGTCAACCAGTGCTTCTCAAACCTTGGCTGCATCAGAATCCCCTGGAGGGCTTGTTAAAACAGAGACTATTGGGCCCCACTCCCAGTTTCTGATTCACAGGTCTTGAGTGGAGCCTAAGAGTTCGTGGGTGATGCTAATAATGCTATTTTAAGGACCAAACTTTGAGAACCAGTGCTCCAAATCAGCATCTGGGCTCAGGCTCAGCAGCACCATCTGGCCTCCAGGCAAGCTGGGCCATCCCTCAGGTTTCCTTCAAAAGCACCCAGCAGTACTATGAAATACACATATAACACCAGTCTTGAGTAATTTTAAATGTTCTTGTAGCCACATCTAAAATGTAAAAAGAGGGCATCCATGGTGGTCTAGTGGTTAAGAATCCACCTTGCAGTGCAGGGGACACAGGTTCAATCCCTGGTACAGGAAGATCCCACATGCTGAGGGGCAACTACGCCCATGTGCCCAGCTCTGAAGCCCGTTTGCCCTACAGCTCATGCTCCACAAGAGAAGCCACCTCAGTGAGAACCTGTGCACTAGAGAAAGCACACGTGTAGCACTAAATACATTTTTGAAAAAGTAAAAAGAAACTGGAGAAAATAATTTTAATGCTATAGTTAATACTAGATTATCATTTCAATGTGTAATTAGTTATTAAAGAGACTTTACATCATTTTTTACATTTGTAGCACATTTCAACTCAGATTAGCCACATTTTCAATGCTCAGTAGCCACACATGGCTAATGACTAGTACAGTAAACAAGTTCAGATCTAAAGCCTTGACCTCTATTTCTGTCTTTACAAAACTGTTTTCAATACAAAATTTTTTTTGGGCTGCAATAAAAGAATTTACAACAGGCTTATCAAATGTTGGAATGTGATGATGCCTTCCAATGATGTAAAACGGCTTCTCATTTTTAAAGAGATTTAAATCAGGATTATTTATATACATAAATCTATCTACATTTCAGTTTACTACTTTAAAACTTAGTTTTAACTAGAACAAATGCTGTCAAATATATCTATGAAAGATAAAACCCAATTAGAGATTGGATTTTTTATTAGATATTATTATTAGACAGTTGCTGTTTGGGGGATGGATTTGGGAAGGAAATCAATGTTAACAATATTCCCATGGGCTTCTGAAAAATCTAAAAATAGCGAACAATGGATCCTTTCTTCTTTCTCTGTCTTCTTTCTAGTCTTCCAAACTGCAGGAAGAAATGAGAGAAAATGAACAATTATACAGCATCAGTCAGCACCAGAAACTTTCTAAATCTAAGAAAACAGTCAGCCTTATGTATATCTGCTGCATCGAGGGTTGTATCTCAACAAGGAGAGAAGAAAAACCCATTTTACTCTTGTAACCTTCACCCTGGATACCGGGTGCATGTATAACCCGATGGCTTCAATCATGTGATCCTACCAACCTTGTCTCCCTCTTGCCCAACACCATAAACGCTTTTCTTTTCCCCCTTCCTTTGAGAGGCTAGTCTGGGACTAAAATCACTCTACCTTAAAAGCCTGTGCTCACTCCACAGATGATACTCCCTTACCCTCCCATACCCTCGGTTTCCATATCTACCATATGAGAAAGAGGCTGTTATTATGAAACACATCACTATGAAAACCAGTGAGAAAATGTTTAATAATTAAAGACAAGATATATACCTTCACTACCAACTCAGTGATAAACAACAGTCATCCTATGACTGTTTCTTTTGACTGTCATGTAAATACACAAATCTACAACTGAAGAAATATTTCACTATTAATCACTAAATGTGGTCCTACTTGAAATTCTGAACTGCTTGCTATTCGTAAGTAGTTACATTCTAAAAGGTGTGTTCTCTTAGTGCAGGAGACTGCACTTCTGCGGTCAAGAAATGAAGGCCAAACTAGTGCACAGCCCAGTTGCTGCTGCTTTTAGTCATTGTTTTCTAAAGAAATACTGGTCTTAGGTACTGACACATTTACAAATTGTTGGTAGTCTTACAGATAGAGGACAAAAGACCTCATAAGAACACATGAGAAGCCACGAAGTATATTTCACTTCATGCTCTTTATATTACTGGGTGCAGGAATGTTCTATAAACATTAGGTAAATTTGAGTTGTTGAACTAATTTCAAAGAAACATTTTCTTAATTTACTCTTAGAATTAAAAAGCAAAAACAAAATTGGTAAATGCCTGGGAATAGCTGGGTTATTTTCAAAGCTATACACAGATACCTGGGCTTTCTGGGCCTGTCCTTTGCTGGGTCCAGATCCTTTTCTGGTTCTTCTTGTTTTCTGTTATACTTCTTTTCTTTCCCCTCACTTCTGGTGCCCTGCACCTCTTCTTTGGAGTTCTCATCCTGGCATTCAGCTGTTTCTTTAGAGAAGAATAATAGACTTTGGGACCAGACATTCACGCAAAAAAAAATCCCAACTCATAAGGAATGGCAAGATATCCAGTACTCTACCCTTAGGAGAAGGAGGAGGAAAGAAGCAACTAAGAAAAGAGTAACTGGGGACCTTCCTTCTGGAGGATACAACACTTCCATGGCCCTCATTTGGCTGCTGCTTGCTCATTTTCACAATGACATTATTCTTCTTTTCTAGTAAATCTGTCACCCTGTGCTACTGATTACTTGTGGTCCAGGATCAGAATCCTCTTGGTCTGATGCATTCTGGATGTTTTGGTCAGAACTTTCTCACCAAAATATGGTTCACCTCAATAACAAATTCTATGAGGAAGTTCCTGAGTTCCTCAATCCCCTGAATATTTCATTTGACCAAGTGCTCCTGTATGAGTTCATAATGTTTTGGGATCAACTTTCCAAGAATCTTGACATTTTTAAAAGCTATGAACCAAATATGAGGTCTGCCATTTGCTTGTTCTCTTCCATGTCCTCTCAAGCTCCCTCTCAAACACCTGCCTCCACTGACCTTCACCTGTGGGCTCATAACTGGCACTGATCATCTCAGACCTCTTATCAGGGTTGGTAGAGGGCAGCTTATTTTCCCCCCAAACTAAGAAGTCGTTATAGAGTTGGGGTTCTACTGAGCCCATCTAGCCTTCGATTCAAGGAGGCCCTGACTCCCGGCCTCCCCTTCTGAGGTACCCACCACTCCCCGCCGTCTGAGCCTTCCCCCTCCTCAGGATCCCTGGTCCCCAGACCCGGCCTGCAGCTGCCAGTGTCTCCGTCCACCCCAACTCCCCCCGCCCCTCGAATGCTCACTCTCAGGGGCGGCCGGCTCCTGTGGCCTCTCCCACAAGCTGTGCTCCTCAGACTCCTTGGTGGCCGTCTCCCATAAACAGGCCTCGTCGGCCTCCTGCACCTCCCCAGCCTCCGCCGCCTCCTGGGCTTCCTCCGCCTGTTCTGCCCACTGAGCCGGGGCTTCCTCCGCCGGTCCCTCCGCTGGTCCATCTGAGGGCACCTGGACCTCAGAGAACCGAGCCACAGTGGCTGAGCTGAGGTTGGACAAGCGCGGCCGGTTCTGGTGCCGGACCAACACGTCGTCGTCCTCTGGCGGGACTAGGATGTGGTTTTTGTACATAAAGTTCAGCATCGGGTACCTCTGAGTCAGGACCGTTAAGCGGTAGCGGGTCATGGAGAAGTGTCGCGAGTGCACCATGCGGTTCACGCCCTGCGCCTGCTCCTCTTCCTCCCCCTCCTCGGCCGGCTGGATGTCCGAGTCTTCCTCAGCGTTCCCGCCCTCCAGGGCCACCTCCCTCGGGCCTCCTGAGGCCCCGACGACTCCACCCGCCTCAGCCTCAGGCATGGAGTCACCCCTGCGAGGCTCGGAGTTGCGGTCCACACCGTCACGGGCTCCGGCCTGGGCCCCTGCCGCACTTGCAGGGCCTTCCTGCCCGCCAGGGGCCAGATCTCCATCCCCCGTGGTAGACATGGCGGACGGCAGTTACCTCAGTCGGGCGGGTGACGATGGCAATGGCGCAGGTGGTGGCACCCGAAGTGGCTGCCCTGAGAGGAGGCTGAGGGAAGTGAGATGGACCGAGGCAGTCACGGAAGGGACCACAGAGGAGGCCCCACGACCGGGAGGGTAGGCGGCCAATGGCGGAAGCGTCCGACGGAAGTCGGGCCTCAGGCAGTGGAGCCAGGCCACAGTCGAGGGGCGGGGCCGGAACAGTTAACGGTGGCATGTGACCCCTCGTCACGAGCTTTGGGCTCATTTGCTGACAAACAAGGATTGACGTGCTCTGTGTCCAATGAACGGCCAAGGCCCTTGGTTGTCAAATTGCTCACAAGTCCTTACTTGTGCTTTGACGCGTTAGGGTTCTGACATGTGTGGAGGTATTCTAGGCTCGTGTCCTTTATGTAATTGTGCAGGAAAGTATTTATGAAGGCATCCTGGGCCATGTGAACTGTGAGAAATTTCCCACCTGGGAATTTCCACCTGGTAATGGCTCATGTGAATAGAGACAGGGTCATAAAAATGTTGTATATCTCAGATGTTAGCAGTACTAAAAACCTCCGAAGAAGAGAAAGAGAATTTGGACAATTTAACTTAGTGAAAAATAGTTGGAAAAGAGTAGACAAATTGAAATGAATGCAGTCAGAACTGAATGTTGAGAAGTGTTGGAGAAGTTAGGAGCTAGAAGGTGTATAATGAACCCAGACAAATTCACTTAAAGCTTTGAAGACTGAATAAAAAAAGAGAGGTTTCTTTAAAGGATCAGGTCATCTCCTAAGTGCTAAGCATGACAGACGTTAAAAGGGCCACCTTCCTAGGATGTTTCAGAGACAACAGTCCCAGACTTTTTATTGATCTCAAGATCCACTTAGTCCAGACCCCAAGTGTAATTTTGCAAATTATACAGAAATTAACTGCTTTTACAGTCAATCTGTAAAAAAAGTTTTGTAGCACTAAAAATATTTTTTGAAAAAGATATAGCCAGTTACATCTGGATGTTACATTTAGGAAAAATACTAATAAGTCTCATAACTGTAAAGAGGGATTTTTTTCCCTTTCATTCAGTTCAGTTCCAAACGAATTTCAGTGTTTGTATTTTTCCTCTGTCTCACCTCGGTAATGGAGCATGGTGTTGCTGTAAATCATTGGTTTAAATTTGGAAGGCAATGCCAATAATCTCTAATCCAAAATTCTCATTATAAAGACAGCAAAAAAGAGGCAGAATCCCCATCTGAGGTCTTAGTTGGTTTAACATTTGCTGCCCTAAGTGATCTTGGAACAGTTATCATTTCTAGGCCTCAGTTTTATCATCTGTATAGGTGGCATTCAATGAAAATATGAGTGAGGTAGATGGAAGAAGATGGAACTATATTTAGGATACTGAGCTTTTGTTTAAAATGTGTTTTTAGTTTGATTTTGCCTTGTAAGTTGGTGAATGTTTCTAAGTATGTAGTTTTTCTTTTTTATGTTGTAAATTCTAATATTTTATTTTTTCTTGGTTTTAACATTATAAATTTGTACATCTTTTCTCATCCAGAAATGAATTTTATACTTTCTTCTTTTTTGAGATCTTCTGAATGTTTACATTCAACTCCTTAATTTTGGATCAATAATGACTCACAGTGTTAAATTAAAATCTCAGTTGATTTTTAAACCGCTCACCTATAACACCATTTGTTATGCATGAATTCCCCCCTGTAAGGATGTGTGGGCTTCCAGGGTGGCCCTAGTGGTAAAGAACCTGCCTGCCAATGTAGGAGATGTAAGAGACCCGGATTTAATCCCTTGGTTGGGAAGATTCCCTGGAGGAGGGCATGGCAATCCCTTCCAGTATTCTTGCCTGGAGAATTCTAAGGACAGAGGAACCTGGGGGGCTATAGTCCATAGGGACACACAGAGTCGGACACAACTGAAGCAACTTAGCATGCACACACATAAGGATGTGTGGCCAAGTCCCCTTTAGCATTTTCTATAAAGACAGAAGAGATGCAAGGGAAACACGCGTTCTCTTAGGGTTTCACGGCTGGAAAGGCCTTTAGATAAGGAATCTAAGACCATTCTTTTTTAAAGTAGTTGACTCCAATTAAAATAAATAAATTTAATAAAAAAATCTACAAACAAAAACAAGAAAAAATGTAATTTTTAAAGATTAAAAAAAATAAATGGGGAAACTAAGGTTTAGAGCAGCTAACTGGCATCCCCAAAGTCATGCCATTTAGTAGAAGAGCCCGGACTAGGACCAATCTCCTGATCTTTAACCTGCAATTGAAACATACTTCACACATCAGCTTTGGCCATCTTCGTTCCTATTGGACCTGTCATAGAACAGTGTGATAGAACATCAACCTCAGACATGGTCACTCTGAGACCATATTGAAAGGAGACAGTTCAGTTCGGTCCCTCAGTCATGTCCGACTCTTTTGGACCCCATGAATAGCAGCACGCCAGGCCTCCCTGTCCATCACCAACTCCCGGAGTTCACTCAGGCTCACGTCCATCAAGTCAGTGATGACATCCAGCCATCTCATCCTCTGTCTTCCCCTTCTTTCCTGCCCCAATCCCTCCCAGCATCAGAGTCTTTTCCAAAGAGTCAACACTTCGCATGAGGTGGCCAAAGTACTGGAGTTTCAGCTTTAGCATCATTCCTTCCAAAGAAATCACAGGGCTGATCTCCTTCAGAATGGACTGGTTGGATCTCCTTGCAGTCCAAGGGACTCTCAAGAGTCTTCTCCAACACCACAGTTCAAAAGCATCAATTCTTCAGCGCTCAGCTTTCTTCACAGTCCACCTCTCACATCCATACATGACCACTGGAAAAACCATAGCCTTGACTAGATGGACCTTTGTTGGCAAAGTAATGTCTCTGCTTTTGAATATGGTATCTATGTTGGACTTAACTTTCCTTCCAAGGAGTAAACGTCTTTTAATTTCATGGCTGCCGTCAAAATCTGCAGTGATTTTGGAGCCCCCAAAAATAAAGTCTGACACTGTTTCCACTATTTCCCCATCTATTTCCCATGAAGTGATGGGACCGGATGCCATGATCTTCGTTTTCTGAATGTAAAAAGGTCATATATGACTAAACATCCCCCTCTCTTGGCTAAAATGAATGTCTACAACTTCTTGACCAATTACATCTTTATTCTGGGTCTAGTCTCCTCTCCCTACAGGTAAGATTTACTCAAATACCAATCAGAGAATTGCCTCAGCTACCTAAAGACATCTAATCTGGAGCAAACCCCTGTTTCCATGAAGGAAATACTTACCCAAATAACTTAACCAAATCCCAGCCTCTGTAACAGGTTCTTTCTGATACTTGGGAAGACATCACATGGTTCCTCCATGATGTGTGTTCTCCCTTACTGCAATGAATAGTAAACTGAACTCACTCAACTAAGGCATGTTTTTGTGATCTTTGGCTGGAGGACACTGACGGTGTAAAATAATTCCATCTTTACACTGTAATGCATGAACTCAAACAAGTGAGTCAAAAGGCATTGAAAGTTTTTTCTCAGAAAAGGCTTCTCAGAGGAGGGAGGTGTTGGACCCAAAAGATGGGCAACAGGCCCAAACTAAGGACAACGAAGACAGGATGTTGTCTCTGTGTGGCCTTTGTTAAAATGGGCTTGTAAACCCCAGTGGGTCCCTGGCTTTACGTAAAAAAGCCTGTGATCTTCCCTGGTGGCTCAGATGGTGAAGTGTCTGTCTGCAGTGCGGGAGACCTGGATTCGATCCTTGAGTTGGGAAGATTCCCTGGAGAAGGGAATGGCCACCCACTCCACTTCTTTTGCCTAGAAAATCCCATGGACAGAGGAGCCTAGTAGGCTACAGCCCATGGGGTTGCAGAGAGTCGGACGTGACTTCACTTTCACTTTCATTTTCACTTTAGGAATAGGAAGGTCCGTCTAGTCAAAGCTATGGTTTTTCAGTAGTCATGTATAGATGTGAGAGTTGGACCATAAAGAAAGCTGAGCACCAAAGAATTGATGCTTTTGAACCTTGGGATTGGAGAAGACTCTTGAGATTCCCTTGGACTGCCAGGAGATCAAACCAGTCAATCCTAAAGGAAATCAGTCCTGACTATTCATTGGAAGGACTGATGTTGAAGCTGAAAATCCAATATTTTGGCCACTTGATGGGAAGAACTGACTCATTTGAAAAGACTGGGGAAGATGCTGGGAAAAATTGAAGGCAGGAGGAGACGGGGACGACAGAGGATGAGATGGTTGGACGGCATCACTGACTCAATAGACATTGGTTTGAGTAAACTCCAGGAGTTGGTGATTGACAGGGAAGGCTGCTGTGCTGCAGTCCATGGGGTGGCAAAAAGTTGGACATAAGTGAACGACTGAACTGAACTGAGGGGTAGGAAAAGGAGGCAGATGTGGTTTCTGGCCGGAGGGCAGACCTGGGTGATGTGATGGAGGTCCTGGGGTGAGGAAGGTGCTCTATTAGGGCACTCCCATTTCCTATCCCATGCTGTGACAGGACTGCCTCCATTCTTCTTTAGCAGAGAAGCACATACTCCCAGGTAGACGGGGTTTTTTCCTCCCCTATCAGAAGTTGCGACCCCATTGACTGTAGCCCATCAGGCTCCTCTGTTGATGGGATTTTCGAGGCAAGACTGCTGGAGCGGGTTACCCTTTCTTTCTGCAGGGGATCTTTCCCACCCAGGGATCGAATCCGGGTCTCCTAATTTTTACCATCTGAGCCACCAGGGAAGTTGCCCCACCCATGAAACCAGAGTATTAATGCTTTCTTTGTTTCCTCCTATCTCTGTACATTCTTTCTTCAGAACTTTTAACAAGACCATCACTATTCACTTTAGAGGAGATAGCATGTTACCAAACTAAGCAAACAAAACAAGAGAAATCATACAAGTGTCTTTCCAGGTCAGGAACAACTAGTCTGTCCACTTGAAGCTATAGGACAAACACTCCAGCCCCTAGTCATTTAAGCATTCACTGAGCACATGTAAGCACCTACTATATACCTGGAATTATGTTCGGACTTGGGGACTCAGGTATCTAAGACCCATGGCTTGTTCTGGTTTACGTTCTAAAGGGTTAGACAGACACTTGGGCAATGACAACTCACTCTGTCCAGTGCTGTAATAAGGATGAGCACAAGTGTTAAGGAAGCATGGGAGAGTGGATGATTAGCTATGGCCAGTAGATGAAGGGGGTGGGCTGGTGCCTGGGACAGTGTGGAAGAGGGGGCATTTCAGGGGGTCCTGAAGCTAGGAGTTCAAGTGGCAGTAAAAAGGCAGGGGCAAGGAGGTTCCTGTAGGTAAAGGAAGCAGCATGAAGAGTGGCAGAGATGTGTTGGTGTGTACCTGGCCGGGGAGCAAAATGCAGGAGTGTAGAGCAGAGTGGCAGATGGGCCTTTAAAGTAGATAGGGCCGTGAAGGCTCCAATAAAGACTTTGCCCTTTGCCCTGAAAAGGAGGTTAGCCTCCAAAGCAAAAAACCGTTGAGATGATGGTAGAGCTAGCAGAAGAGTTTTGGTGCATTTAGGAATGAGTTCAGTCAAGAAAAGTTCTGCTAAGGTCCTCCAAGGTCTTTCTGGCAAGTTTTAGGATCCCACGCTTTTCTTCTTTATAAAAATAATACATATTCTTTGTACAACAGTTTAATAAACCATATAAGACTAAAGAGGGAAGCAAAAATTCACAATATTTTGCCCGTACAAATGAAGAAGATAATAATAGAAATATAAGCAAAAGACATGGGTAGATAAATCATAGATAAATACGAATGATTTTTAAACATATGGACAAATGGCTTTTGAACATATGGACTTATGCTCAAACAATTCAAATTAAAATTATATTGAGGTAATGATAATGATTAGCATTTATTAAGTACTTATAGGTTGGCACTATTTTAAACATGTACATTATGTTATTTACTCCTTGCAACAGCCTTATGATGTGAGTACTGTTATTATCCATCTTTTGCAAATAAGGAAACCAAAACACAGAGATGTTTAGCAACATTCTCAAGGATACACAGCCAGTAAGGAATAGAGCCTGAATTGAGAAGATAAAAATCACCCTTAATCTCACTATCTAGAAATGATCATTCTGTTATTTAGCAAGGAGTTCAGTTTCATTTTTCTGAGTTGGCAAGGAACTCTGATAGTTAATTCTTCTCTTTGATTAGAGAATCCCAGTCTCCAACCCTTAAATAATAGGAAGTTGGCTGTGGATTGCAGACAGATATTCTTGATCATGTTAGGTTTTCTGTCCCTTTGTTGTTAAAAGCTGTGTGGCTTAGGGTAAACTTTCCTATGGTCCTTAGTTTCATCTTAACAAAGAGAATAATTACCACCCCACAGGGTTTTTGTGAATATTTAACATGATAATATACAATGAGCATTATCAGAATTAAGGGTTATTAGTGAGGTTTCTCTTGGAGAAGACAATGGCACCTCACTCCAGTACTCTTGCCTGTTAAATCCCATGGATGGAGGAGCCTAGTAGGCTCCAGTCCATGGGGTCGTTTAGAGTCAGCCACGACTGAGCCACTTCACTTTCACTTTTCACTTTCATGCATTGGAGAAGGAAATGGCAACCCACTCCAGTGTTCTTGCCTGGAGAATCCCAGGGACGGTGGAGCTTGACGAGCTGCCGTCTATGGGGTCGCACAGAGTCGGACACGACCGAAGCCACTTAGCGTCACCAGCAGCAGCAGCAGTGAGGTTTGTCTGGGTTTTCTCATCTTCTAAGCATATCCTTTTCATTTAAAGGAAGCAGAATTTTAATTTGGTCCTCTTGTCCACACTCAATCAGTAAATGCTTGCCTTCTGTACAGAAGAAATGCCCCCTCCCCCACTTTTATATTCTTAGTAATTTTTATGGGAATCTTCCTCCCAAATTGTCCTATAGTGGCCTCCTCCTTAGAATTCAGGTTTGTTTATTTTTTAATTTTTAAAAATTCATTTATTTTACTTGGAGGCTAATTACGTTACAATATTGTATTGGTTTTGCCATACATTGACATGAATCCACCATGGGTGTCGAATTCAGGTTTTAGTCAAAGAACACTCACAGGGGATCATCGCTAAGTACAACTTGTCACCCAGTGCCACCCTCAAACACTGTTATATTACCACCGTTTTTATTTCCTTCATAGCTTTGAACTTTTCCCATTTAATACATTTTATCTTTGTTTTTATCACTCCTGTCCTAACTCCCCAGCCTCCCCTAGCACCACCAAGAGTTCAGTGCCACAAAAGCAGAGCTTATTGTCTGTTTTCTTCACTATGTCCCCCAAACACCTAGAATGATATCTGGAACAGAGTAAATACTGAGACATTTATTTATTTATTTTAAAGATTTATTTATGTATGCCTGCACTGGGTCTTCATTGTTGCACAGGTATTTCTACAGTTGCAGCAAGCAGGGTCTAGTCTCTAGTTGCAGGGTGCAGGCTTCTCACTGTGGAGGCTTCTCTTGTTGTGGAGCATGGCTCTAGGCATGTGGGCTCAGCAGTGACTCAGTAGACGGACTCTAGAACACAGGTTTCCTGGACCAGTAATTGAACCCACATCCCCTGCATTGGCAAGCGGATTCTTTACCCCTGAGCCACCAAGGAGGCCCCTTAAACATTTGTTAAATGACTATAAACAACTTGCTTCCTCTGTATTGGTTAATTGTACAAGTTACCGAGTCAAATGCTACTATGTGTAGGATCACATTTATGAATTTGGAGAGCCCCCATTGGGGGAGATTAAAGTTGAGACTTGAATGTCAGTAAACTTTGGGTAATTTCTCTATATTCTCTATATTCTATATTCTATGAAGAAAGCACTGGTTTTAAAACCTTTTAAAAGCTGCTTATTTAACTACCTAGAAACCTTTTTTTTTAAAAATAAGGTATAAGCAGTGCAGCGTATGTTTAAGCTATTCTCTAATGATCTTTAACGCCCTTGGCTCACTGCAGCTTGCATTCAACAACGTTGTGTTTATTGTAGGGTTCTTCTTCCTCTTCTGGTTAATCATTTTCTTCCTCTTGCTTTGCTTCTTCTCTCTTGATTCTTCCCCTGTGTCATCGTCATCATTCCGTGTGTTTTGCCCTGTGAAGTAAAATACTGATCTTGTACACTCATGAAAGAAGAACTGCAATTGATCTTCAGGAATTTTACCTGTACCAACCCCACTTAATATTGTAAATTTTGGAATTTCCAGAGTACAAAAGTAGCTGAAGTATGAGTCCTTGAAAGTTGTTTTGTACCCTATTCTGGAAGTTCCATTTTCTTTGCTATCCTGTTCCTTAATGCATTCTGAGTGACATTCTTCTTCCAATGTATTTAGCACCCAATGCAGCCTATAACTTGTGTCTGTGAGAAGAGAAGGATCAAAATCATCCAGGTATGACTTTATTAGATATGTTTCAGTCAACACCTCATTTGAGAAATAGTCACTGGATTCAGCGAAGTTCAACTGTGAAATTCGTAGGCTCTCCAGCATCTGAGAACTTGAGGACAAGTATTTCAGGTGCTCTAAAATAGGCTCATGGACTTTCTGAATCATATTTCTGAGAATTCTGCATTCTTCAAAACTTTGATGCCAAGATAAAGAATTCTTTCAGGGTGCCTTTGACCGTCAGACATTTCCTCAAGCTTTCTTTTTGATTTCCTCAACAACTGCCTCCGCAATACCTGGTTTCCATTTATTTTCGTCATCTGTAAGCTCATAAGATGATTTTGTATCTCCTATCATACAGGTTGATAGAGGCATACTTTCTCTCAGTATCATGAATTACTTTATGATGTTTAGATTTTGTTTTTGCTTAGTCTAACTGGAAGTTTCTGGGGCATTAAGTTGCTTAACGATATTAATCAAGTCCTGAAAACAGCTTACACGTGCTACAAGTGAAGCAGCACATCTTTCTTGGGAAGCCTGAGGAATTTGCCTCCCCTCAACAGTTTTTTCTTCCTTCCTGTTCTCAACAGCATGGTGCCCCTGAATTGTGGAACATTCCAGTCCGTGCCACAGACCATGTGACAGAAAACAGTCTCCTGTGCACAGCTTAAGGGTCTTTTGCTTTCCCACCTCAGAGCCTTTATGTTCCTCTGGTGAACTATGAGGCCAAGTTGCTCAAGTGTCCTCTATCATCTCATTAAGATACACAGGCCAGGAGGGTGTGCGTGGAGAAAGATGGTGGGCAGCCCAAGGCACCGTAGTCTGTCTTTCTGGCCCCTTGAGGTGGGATCCCTCCACTGACTTTCAAGAGCTTCCTCCTCCAAATCAAAGTAAATGTTAAAAGTCTTCAACCCTCCCTTGGACACGACTGCCATCTTCCCCTCCTCCCTTCCATCCTTCACAGCACAGGCTCTGGTTGGGCCAGTAGAGCTGGTTTTATGTCACTTTCATCCAACATAAAACCTCCTGAAAAGCTCTGGCTGGGAAGTAGAGGCAGAGGTGAGAGCCAAGTGCAAAGTTGGCCTCAGTGGTGCTGCTGGGGTGAGGGGGCTGCTCGGCCAGGTTGGGTGTGGGGCCGGGGGTGCTGGGGTGAGCAGGCTGCAGGGCCAGGGGGCTGCTGGGCCAGGTGGGTGTGGGGCCAGGGGGCTGCTGGTTTGAGGGGGCTGCGGGTCCGCGCGACTGCTGGGTTGAGGGGACTTTGATGCTGGGGCCTGCTAGGGAGGGTGCTGGGCTTTGGCCTAGGTGATAGCCGCCCCTGGTGGGTGACCAGGATTAGGCAAGGATGGCCGACGTACAGAGCCCCTTCCCGGGATGGAAAGTCTGGTGGCCTCAACACAGGGCAGGACCTCACTGTCAGGCTAGGAGATTCCCTCCGTGTCACCTGGCCTTGAGCTGGCCTTGAAATCTGACCAAGGCCAGGGCACATCAAACGGGAGCAGCCAGGCTCCGGGAAGGTTGGTCCCTGCTGTTCCCTCCAGCACATTTGGTCCTGGGGGCCTCTAAGCCTAAGAGAATTTGCTGCAAAAAGGTGATTGACAGGCCATCTCTTCCTTGCCCCTCTCTCTGCGCCCCCTCCACTTGGCTTTTTTTGAAGAGGGGCTCATTGGTCCTCACTCTAAGCAGACCCCAGGAAGAAGGCCTGGTTGAGGGGTACCAGCATGCCATATGCAAGTGAATCCAGCCAGGGAGCTTGTACTCTTGCCTGGAAAATCCCATGGATGGAGGAGCCTGGTAGGCTGCAGTCCATGGGGTCGCTAAGAGTCGGGCACGACTGAGCGACTTCACTTTCAGTTTTCACTTTCATGCATTGGGGAAGGAAATGGCAACCCACTTCACTATTCTGCCTGGAGTCGACTGAACTGACTTAGCAGGTATAAATTACCAAGGGGGAGGGGGGAGGGGCATTTATTCCCACTATTACAAACTGCAATTAGACTTTTCCTTTGTATACCACTCTTTGGTCCTAGGTTAAGAGTAGTGTGATTTTGTGCCAAATGGCCTGGAGATCAATGCTCAGACATTCCTGAAAATGTCTAGAAGGGCCCTTAGACATCCTGGAATCCAGCAGTTTTCCAAACTTCGGTGCACATAGGAAGCACCCTAAGGGCTTGTGGGACCAACAGATTGCTGGGCCCCATCCCAGTGGTGAGGATTCTGGATCTGGGGAGACCTGAGAGTTTGCATTGCCAAGGACTTCTCGTGTGGGGTTCACGCTGTTGATCTGGCCACTGCACTTGGAGAACCAGGGGTCTAATCCAATGTCTTCATTTCATAGATGGATCAGCTGAGGCAGAACCCCAGGTGGGTTCCAGAATTGGCGTTAATGCTTACCAGGTGTTATGACTTTGCAATCTGATTTAGCTGTTCTGGGCCTGCATTTTCTCATCTACAAAATTAGGTAAGAGCCTCGGTCATTCCTACCCCGGGTTCAGTTTGCATGTGGCTGCTATTGGGTAGTTACTCAGGCTTTTAGTAACAGCCCTCTGGTTTGGTGTGGCGCTGTCACGTGGTTCTCAGGTCCGTGAGCTTCCACAGCTTCCCTCTGGTTCCTGGGTCGGGTTTAGGCCCTGCCTTTCCTGTGTGGAGCACTGAGAGACGAAGATGCTATCAGGTGGAGGGTAGGACATAAAGCTTTGTTCTTTTTGCTGTGGTTTTCTCATTTTGCAGGTGCCTCTTATGTTTGCTTACATTTCTAAGAATATTGGTTTTCTTTTCTGATGTAGAAAGTTTCCCAATGTTTTCCTTTTCTGTTTCCTTCATATTCTTTGAATTAAAAAATTCTTTACCACCTGTTCATAAGGCTATTCAAGGATATATTTTCTTATTTTCCTTGTGATTTTTATGTTGTATACCCTTATCCGTCTGGAGTTATTTTGACATGTGTTACAAATTTTGGATCTTGGTTGACTTTCCTTTTTGGTAAATGGCTAAACTCTGGCATCATTTGTTGAGTAATCCCTTTCCTCTCTTTGGATGTCTGGCTGTGCATTCTTAGCACTCTAAGAATGTAGAATAGGTGGGAGTGAGATGTTTGTGCATGGCCATTTTTTTCAGATGGGGAAGTTGAGGCCCAGAGCAGCTAACTGGATTTCCTAAGGTCATGTGAGTGAATGGAGAAGCTCTGACTTCTTTTGTGTGTGTGTGTTTTTTTTGGCCGTGCTGAGGCTTCATTGCTTTGCTTGGGCTTTCTCTAGTTGGGTGAGCAGTGGCTTTTCTTGCTGCAGAGCATGGGCTCTGGAGTGCACGTTCAGTCATTGTGGCCCATGGGCTTCGTTGCTCCTTGACATGTGGAACCTTTTCGGACTAGGAATGGAACCCGTGGACCCTGCAGTGGCAGGAGGATTCTTAACCTCTGAGCCACCAGGAAAGTCCAGATGTCTGTGACTTCTAATCTGAGTTTGAGATATATAGGTCTGCTTGTCTGTCTAGCTCCAGGGACATTTGACAGGGGCAGGTTAACTAACTGGCCACAAAGTAAATGAGCATGACCTACGGTCTCTGAAAGGTAGAGACCAGCCTTCCTCAGCCATCCCAGAGAAACCAGTAAATATTTACTGCACACCTGTGTTCAAACTGCCCTGGTGGTTCAGTGGTAAAGAATCTGCCTGCAGTGCAGGAGATGGGGGCGCTGTGTAGGACATTCAGGTTCAATTCCTGGGTTGGGAAAATCCCCTGGAAGTGAAAATGGCAACCCACTCCAGCCTTCTTGCCTGGAGAATCCCATGGACAGAGGGGCCTGGTGGGCTACAGTCCATGAGGTCAGAAAGAGTTGGACACGACTGGGCACACACGCATTCAGTTACCTTTTCTGTGTTGGTGGTGGTTGTGAGAATATTTAAGATCTGCTCTCTTAGCAGCTTTGAAGAAGGATACAACATAGTACTGTTAACTATAGTCACCATACTGAATGTTAGATCCCCTGAACTTGTTCATCTTATAGTTGGAAGTTTGTATCCCTTGAACAACATCTCCTCGTTTCCCGTCCCTGCAGCCCCTGGCAGCCACCATTCTACTCTTTGTTTCTGTGAGTTTGGCTCGATTTTCAATCCCACATATAAGTGAGATCATACAGTATCTGTCTTTCTCTGACTTATTTCACTTAGCATAATGCCTTCATGGTTTATCCATGTTTTCTTGACATTCAGGATTTCTTCCTTTTTATGACCAAATAATTTTTCATTGTGTATATATGTATATACGTTTACACACATGTTTTGTTTATCCATTCGTGCACAGGCACTTTGATTGTTTCCATGTCTTGGCTCTTGTGAATAATGTTGCAATGAACAAGGGGCTTCAGACATTTCTTTTAGGTAGTTATTAAATTCTCTTTGGCTATATGTCCAGAAGTGGGATTTCTGGATCATATGGTTTTAGTTTTAATATTTTGGAGGAAACCTATGCACTTTTACATAGTGCCTGTTCCAAGTTACATTCCCACCAACAGTGTACAAGGGTTCCCTTTCCTTTAATATCCTTGCCAACACTTGTTTTGTCTTTTTGATAATAGTCATTTGAACAGTATTGTATGAGTTCCTATATTAACCGTTTCTCAGATGATTTGAAGAAATTTTCTCCCACTCCATAGATTGGCTTTTCATTTTGTTGTTTCCTTGGCTGTGCATGAGCTTTTTTATTTGATGTAGTCTCACTTGTCTATTTCTGCATTTGCTGCCTGTACTTTTAGCGTCATACCCCAACAGTTTTTTTTTTTTTTTTTTTTTGCCAAAACCTAGGTCAAGGAGCTTGTCATAGGAAAGCTGTGTTTTATTCCAAGAGTTTCATGGTTTCAGGTCTTAAATTTAAGTCTTTAACCCATTTCAAGTGAATTGTTGTGAGTGCTATAAGATAGGAGTCCAATTTTATTCTTCTCATGGGGATAACTTGTTTTACCCAGTACCATTTATTGAAGAGTCTTTTCCTGCTAAATATTCTTGGCTCCCTTGTGAAATATTAGTTGACTGATTATGCATGGGCTTATTTCTGAGCTCTTGATTCTGTTCCCTTGTTCCATGCTGTTTCAAATACTATACTTTGTAATATAGTTTGAGATCAGACAGTGTGATCTCTCCAGCTTTGTTGATTCTCAGGATTGTTTGGGTGTTTGGAGTCTTTTGTGGTTCCACACAAATTGTAGATTGCTTTTTATATTCTGTGACAAGATGTCATTGGAATTTTGATAGGAATTGCATTGAATGTGTAATTGGCTTTGGGTAGTATGGACTTTTTAACAATATTATTTTCATACAGGAAATGGGGATATCTTTCCCTTTCTGTCTTCTTCAATTTCTGTCCTCAGTGTCTTATTGTTTTGGTGTATAGATCTTTTGACCTCCTTGGTTAAATGTATTTCTAAGTATTTTACTGTGTTTGGTGTATTGTAAATGAGATTATTTTCATTATTTCTTTTTCAGATACTTTGTCCTTAGTGTATAAAAATGCAACTGACTTTTGTATGTTGATCGTAGGTCTTGCAAATTTACCAAATTCACTGAGCTTAAAATTTTTTAATGCAGTCTTTAGGTTTCTGTATATAAGATCATGTCATCTGCAAACAGACAATTTAACTTCGTCCTTTCTGATTTTGATGTCTTTTATTTTTCTTGCCTACTTTCTCTGAGACTTGAGTACAATCCTGAATAGGAGTGGTGAAAGTGGGCACCCTTATCTTGTTTCTGTTCTTAGAGGAAAAGCTTTCAATTTTTCTGCATTGAGGATGATGTTAGCTGTGGGCGTATGCAGGTGGCCTTTATTATGTTGAAGTATGTGCCTTCCAACCTAATTTGCTGAGATTTTTTTTTTTAATCATGAAAGGATGTTGAGTTTTGTCAAATTCTTTTTTTTGCCACTTGTTGAGATGATCATATGATTTTATCTTTCATTCTATTAATGTGACATTTACTGATTTGTATAATTTGAACCTTCCTTGCATCCCAGGGGTAAATCCCTCCTGATCGTGTGCTATGGAATTCAATTTGATAGTGTTTTGTTGAGAAATTTTGCATCTACCTTTATTAGGAATATTGGTTCATAATTTCTTATAATATCCTTATCTGGTTTTGGTGTCAGAGTAATGCTGGTCTCATACAATAAGTCTGGGAGTGTTCTCACCTCTTTGAATTTTTGGTAGTTGAGAAGGATTGGCATTCATTCTTTAAATGTTTGGTAAAATTCACCAGGGAAGCCATCTGGCCTTGGAATTTTATGTGCTGGGAGTTTTTTGATTAAGTATTCAATCTCCTTATTTGTTACTTTTCAGTTCAGATTTTCAATATCTTCATGATTCAGTCTTGGTATGTTGCATGATTCCAGTAATTTACCCATTTCTTGTAGGTTATCTGGTGTTTTGTGTAATTGTTCATGCTGCTGCTGCTCAGTCACTTCAGTCGTGTCCGACTCTGTGCGACCCCATAGATGGCAGCCCACCAGGCTCCTCCATCCATGGGATTTTCCAGGCAGGAGTCCTGGAGTGGGGTGCCATCGCCTTCTCTGGTAATTGTTCATAGTTATCCCTTAAAATCCTTTGTATTTGTGTGGTATCATTTATAATGGTTCCTTCTCATTTATAATTTTGCATCTTCTCTTACTTTTCATGACTAGTTCTAACTATAAGTTTTTCAATTTTGATTATCTTTTCAAAGAACCAACTTTTAGTTTCATTGGTCTTTTTTCTGTTTTCATGTTCTCTATTTCATTTATTTACAAATCTTTATTTCCATGTTTCTCTTAACTTTGGGCTCAATTTTTTTCTAGTTAATTGAGGTATAATGTGTGGTTGTTTGAAATCTTTTTCTAAAATTAATGTATTACTATAAACTTTCTTCTTTAACATGTTTTTGATGCATAAATTATGTTGTTTCTATTCTTATTTGTTTCAATACATTGTTTTTATTTCCCTTTGATTTCTTTGACCCATTAGGTGTTGAGGAGTGCACTATTTAGTTTCCCTGTATTTGTGAATTTTCCAATCTTCTTCCTATTTTTGATTCCTAGTTGTATAACATTTCAATGCAAAAAGATACTTGATAAAATTTCAATTTTCTTAAATTTGATGAGACTTGCTTTGTCTATTTGGGATACCTATTGCCATTTAACAGTTGTTGTCTTAACTTGCCTAGGTCTTGACTGTCTACATATGGCTTTCCCATCTTGTTTTGAATCCTCACCATTGCCTATGAGATTTCTGCTTTCAGGAAAGGGCTGTGATGCTGGGTACATTGTTGCAATTTACTTATAAAGCAGTTATCCTGGAACAATGTGCTTTAAAAGAGAGGATGCAAAAATGTTTTCTTGGAGTTATTAAGAGGTTATTTTCCTTGACAAGGGAAAAGTGTCTCTAATATAAAAGTCTGATGATTTAGTCCAAAGATTGTGGACTGTGTGCTTCGTTAAATGTCTCAGTTTTTCATTGCTACTCCATGCTTTGTAAAGCCTAGTTTCCCAATCAGTTCACTACCCCTTAAATCACCTTCCCTGTGTCCCTGGGGGACCCTAACGCCTGTGAATTGGGTAATTGTACACTTCTTGTACTAATTGTAAGTGATAGAACACTTATATGGAACACTCTTTACACATGCCCCATGTCAATCTGTTCCAGGCCTGGCAACAGTAAGCACCTCCCTATGAGACAGAACATTTCTTGGGGATTACTGTACTCCTCTGGTTAGTCCATTAGTGTTTGGGGTCTTGCCCCAATTTCACTGTGACCCTGTCTTTGATTGCCCAGAAATGTATTGCACGTCCTACATATCGTATTGTTGAAGGTCTTAAGACCTTGCTGAAATTAAAAATTCTACAGATGCCAAAAGCCATACTTCCAATCAGGCAGACAACAAGCTTACCACAGTGAAGAAAGTCTGGGGCCAGTGGAGAGCTGTCTTCCCCTCTCACTCCAGCATTGAGGTGGAGAACGCCACGTACCCAAACTTTTAGTGCCTTCCACTCAGGAGCTTCTGCTTCAAAGGTTTTAGCCCAAAGCAAGGCTATATGCCCTCACCCCCACCCTGTGGCATAGTGGTAAAGACTCTGCCTGCCAGTGCAGGATTTGCAAGAGATGCAGGTTCAATTCCTGGGTCCAGAATGTCCTCTGGAGAAGGAAATGGCAACCCACTCCAGTATTCTTGCCTGGGAACTCCCCTGGACAGAGGAGGCTGGCTGGCTACAGCCATGGGCTTGCAAAGAGTCTGACATGACTGAGCACACACACACACACACACACACACACACACACACACACACACACTTTCCTAACCCCATTCCTCAAAAGTTATTAGGCTGGACAGCTCCCACATCCCCCGTGAACCAGTCACCCTCAACCGCAGCGAAGAGAGAAGTGAAAATGGGGAATGGAAAAGGATAGGAGTCAGGATGAGAGGGATGGTTAGCTATGAGGGATGGGGACAAGTAGCTCAGCAAGTTTTGACTCCTTCCTTCCTATCTTACCTCACAGTATACAATTTGTAGCATTGCCTCCATTAAGAACTTCAGTCAAAGGAATAAAGATGTAGAATCATTTGCCATACGAGTTAGTTGGTTAATCGGCTGGCTCTCCAGGCACCTACCACCCTATTTTCACCTAGGTTTACTGGAAGTGGTTAAAATGTCCTGTCTAAGTCCTTCCCCTTTAATTCCATCCCCCAAACACATCAAACACTTTGAGCTCCCTTTGGATTCCTGTGCAGTACCTACCTCATTTTCTTGGGAAGCCCAGAAGAGTCTTAGTATACCTTTCCCTGTTACTGCCTCTGATACTTTGGGGCTACTTTGCTTAAACAGAAATGCAGGACTAGATGTAACTGGGCCTTGTCAGTTCTGAGTGTAATGGTTGAGGAAAACCAATGGGTCCTTGGTTTTCCGGATGATGGTATAACGTGATACTGAAAGGTTGTGCTGAACGAAAAGACACCGGGATTCTTGGCCCTCCGGAGGAGAAGAATTCAATCCTCGGCCAGAAAACGAGCCTGATCGCTCAGAGCTTTTGTGTAACATTTTATTAAAGTATAAAGGAGATAGAGAAAGCTTCTGACATAGGCATCAGAAGGGGACAGAAAGAGTACCCCCTGCTAGTCTTCAGCTGGATGTTATATAGTCCCTGCTGTTAAGTCACTTCAGTTGTGTCTGACTCTGTGGGATCCATGGACTGCAGCCTACCAGGCTCCTCCATCCATGGGAATTTCCAGGCAAGAATACTGGAGTGGGTGGCCATTAGCAGTCTGTTAATCAAAGAAAGGAATGTCTTAAAACTCAGAATGGCACCAGGCGCCTCATTTATAAGATGCGGTTTGGGATAATCTGGCACCAGATGATTCATTCCCAGGCCATGAAACGATTGACTTGAATCTGGCAGAAAGGCAGATTACCCTACAAATAGTTTCGTTTACATAGATTAGGCGAATGACATCTGAGTGTAACAAAGTGGTTTGTCAAGTAGGTTCTGAGCCATTAGGAGGAACCAACTTGAAGACAGAGTCTGGGGTAAATGCATAGTACATTAACATAGCTTAAGACAAAAATTTCCATAAGAAAAATACATTGGTTAACTCAAGGTTTGAGAATAGTTAACTTCAGGTGAAACCAGGTGTCATTATGGCAACACAGTATTTTTTTTTTTATGATTTTTTTTAAATTTTATTTTATTTTTAAACTTTACATAATTGTATTAGTTTTGCCAAATATCAAAATGAATCCGCCACAGGTATACATGTGTTCCCCATCCTGAACCCTCCTCCCTCCTCCCTCCCCATACCATCCCTCTGGGTCATCCCAGTGCACTAGCCCCAAGCATCCAGTATCGTGCATCGAACCTGGACTGGCAACTCGTTTCTTACATAAAATATCATGCAACACAGTATTTTAAGAGAAACCTCCTTTTAAATTTGTATAGGGAAGGAAAAAAAATATCTCTAGTTTGTTTCTTCCTGCTGTTTGAGAGAGAGAAATATGTCTGACACTTACAGCCTGGTTCCTCTGTTTGGAGACCTCTGGTTTCCTGCCTGTTACCCTGTCAATACCACACAATCACGTGCTGGATTTTTGTACTTTCTCTATAAAACATCTGTATCTTTACCTTTTTGATAATGCTAGGTTCTTGACTAACTGAATTTTAGTTCCTTCTTATTTTCTTCATGAAATTTCATTTAGGTGGATGCCCTTTACCCAGGTAATTCTGGTAGATTAGCTGTTATACCTTCTCTCTTCTCAGAGTGAACTTCTATTAGGTCATTCTTATTCTGAGAACTCACCATTATTAATTTTTCGCACAGTTAACACCTCTGTTTTTAAACACAAGTTATTTTTTTCATGCCCAGAGACACATTCTTCAAAGCATTCCACTTGTTTGTAACTTGTTTGATCTTTGCATATGAAAACAAATACAAGAGAACCTGTTCTGTAGTCTGTCATGGGGAGGGCAATCAAATAGGATATTGACAATTCAGAC
>NW_020867955.1:0-50352 GCF_003369695.1 Bos indicus x Bos taurus | reverse complement strand
CCTTAAATCTTTTCCCACTTCCACTGTATAATCATAAGGGATTTGATTTGGTCATACCTCAATGGCCTGGTGGTTTTCCCTACTTTCTTTAATTTAAGTCTGAATTTGATAATAAGGAGTTCATGATCTGAGCCGCAGTCAGCTCCAGTCTTGTTTTGTTGACTGTATAGAGCTTCTCCATCTTTGACTGCAAAGAATATAATCAATCTTTTTGGCGTTGACATCTGGTGATGTCCATGTGTAGAGTCTCTCTTTGTTTTGTTGGAAGAGGGTGTTTGCTATGACCAGTGCACTCTCTTTGGCAAAACTATTAGCCTTTGTCCTGCTTCATTCCCTGTTCCAAGGCCAAATTTGCTTGTTCCCAAGGTGTTTCTTGACTTCCTACTTTTTCATTCCGGTCCCTATAATGAAAAGGACATCTTTTTTTGGGTGTTAGTTTAAAAGGTCTTGTAGGTCTTCATAGAACCGTTCAACTCAAGCTTCTTCAGCATTACTGGTTGGGGCATAGACTTGGATTACTGTGATACTGAATGGTTTGCCTCGGAAACGAACAGAGATCATTCTGTCATTTTTGAGATTGCATCCAAGTACTGCATTCAGACTCTTTTGACCATGAGGCCACTCCATTTCTTCTGAGGCATTCCTGCCCGCAGTAGTAGATATAATGGTCATCTGAGTTAAATTCACCATTCCAGTCCATTTCAGTCGTTGATTCCTAGAATGTCGACATTCACTCTTGCCATCTTTGTTTTGACCACTTCCAATTTGCCTTGATTCATGGACCTGACATTCCAGGTTCCTATGCAATATTGCTCTTTAGCATCGGACCTTGCTCTATCACCAGTCACATCCACAGCTGGGTATTGTTTTTGTTTTTGGCTCCATCCCTTCATTCTTTCTGGAGTTATATTCTCCACTGATCTCCAGTAGCATACTGGGCACCTACTGACCTGGGGAGTTTCTCTTTCAGTATCTAAATAGGTCTCCTATAATGGGTTTCAATCTGTGAAGGCCCTGCTTCATTGAGATTGAATCTTTTTAAAAACAACTGAGGTGAAAAGTGTGATTGTAACTAAGGGGAAAGGTCCATCAGGTCTCATATTTTGAAGGCTGACTATAGGGGCCAAAGACAGAATTTATTCCTCATTGGGTCAGAGCATCCACGTGCACTAGAGGCTATTTGGGCGTAATGATGTTCTGGCTATGGAAATACAGCAAGGTAATGATTCCAGTGGTTAACGTTAGGTATATCTGTTTCTATTTTGTGTTCCTTTATTCACTTATTCCCTGGGTCTGGCCCAAATGTGGGCCAGAAGAGGATCAGAAACTGATGAGAGGTAAAACTCAATTGTCAGACATCTAAAGTGGAATCTGGTTACTACACAGAGCCACCACCCCTACATCACCCCTCTCTCCAGCTGGACCCCCCAAACAAACAGAAATACCATGTCCTTTTCCTCCTCATCAGTGGGATGAAGTGTTCAGAAGAAATCCTCAGTGCTAAGAAATCTTCAGTCTGCAGTTCTCAGTCTTCACCCAGTCCTCACTCCCAGTGTCTGAGTAAGTATGGACTGGCTGGTCTGGGCCCTAAACTGAAGGACGCCACCACCCTCCCTCCTCACACACCAGACCCTTCCCTTTCTCCCCTCTGCATCATCAAAAAAACATGCACACACATCTTTTACTGTTTGTTGATACTTTAATCATCAGCATCTGAGTAGTGTGGTCGGTGCAGAGGGGACCTTCATTGTATGTTTGATCCCGCTACAAACGACTATTCTGCCTTTGCTTTTCCTGGAGTTACAGCAGATGGCTCAGCATCTTGGGCTCCAGGGGGGCACAGGGGCTTACTTGGAGAATTGTCAGGAGAGGTGTTGGAAGAATCCTCCAGGTTTTCTTCGTCCTCCATTGGCCCATTTTCCTTCTTCTTCTTTATTCTGCAGGTGGTAGTAGAAGACCAGTATGGTCGACTTCCGATTCTTATTTCTGTTCGGATTCTGCTCTAGGGTTGATTCTACCTTCTTCATGAGTCTTTGTATCTGGTAAGAAAACAAAGTCATCCAGAAAGACATTAGTGAAGGAGGATGGGAAGGAGAACTTTGAGAGAACGGGTGTGCGTTGGGGAGGTGTTTTGTGCCAGGCAAGGGCAGGGTGAGTCCCGGGTGGGGGATGAAGAGGAAGAACATGAGTAGGGTAATCGGACCTTCTCCCTGTCCAAGCCATTGGACTGATCAGAATTATTTGTCTTCCTTTCTTTGGAGGTTGAGGCTTCTTCCTCGAAACTGATGTCATATATGTCAATTTCCGGCTCCCGCTCCTTCACTTTCCAAATATGCCTCCCATCTTGTAGCAGCTGTGGCCTACACCAAGGCGCCTGGCCTCTTTATATACCTTCCAGGACAATGAAGAGCCACAACTGTCCGTTTGATTGGTCAGCAAGAAATTTCTCCAGCCAATGGTAGCCCTGACATTGTTGACATCACAAAGCGCCACTTATGAACCTTCATGGGGGAGGGGAGGCTGCAATGGAGTCCAGGTGCTCTGGTTTGAGAAAGGGAGTGCTTCCTCAACACCCATTAAAGAGCCTTCCCAATTTGATTTTCCACATTTCCTCATCTTTTCCAGTTCAGTTCTTGTGGTGTAGAAGTTAGGGAGCCAGTGTTCCCTCCAAACCATTGCTCATGGCCACCCCCATTCAGTGATTAATTGTGTCATCTTCCAGATCTCATCACCTAGTATTTGGTGTGTGTTTTTTTTTTTAAACAGTTTACTTTAGAAGTTTTAGATTTGCAGAATATTTGTGAAGAGTATTTTCGTATACTCCACAACCAATTCCTTTATTACCATTGTACATTAGTATTAAACATTTGTTCAACTTAGTGAATCCACACTGAAAGAGTATTATTAACTAAAGTCTGGACATTATCATTTCCTGCAGTTCAGTTCAGTTCAGTCACTCAGTTGTGTACGACTCTTTGTGACCCCATGAACTGCAGCACACCAGGCCTCCCTGTCCATCGCAAATCTGGGAGTTTACCCAAACCCGTCC
This sequence comes from Bos indicus x Bos taurus, assembly GCF_003369695.1. Taxonomy (NCBI): domain Eukaryota; kingdom Metazoa; phylum Chordata; class Mammalia; order Artiodactyla; family Bovidae; genus Bos; species Bos indicus x Bos taurus. The sequence continues at coordinate 47,303 of NW_020867955.1, read as the reverse complement.
ACTGAGTCGATGATGCCATTCAACCATTTTATCCTCTTTTGTCACCTTCCTGTCCTGCCCTCAATCTTTCCGAGCATCTGGGTCTTTTCAAATGAGTTAGCTCTTCGCATCAGGTGGCCAAAGTATTCAGTTTCAGCTTCAACATCAGCCTTTCCAAGGAACACCCAGGCCTGATCTCCTCTAGGATGGACTGGTTGGACCTTCTTGCAGTCCAAGGGACTCTGAAGAGTTTTCCCAAGACCATAGTTCAACAGCTTCAATTCTTCGGCGCTGAGCTTTCTTTATAGTCCAACTCTCAGATCCATACACTACTGGAAAAACCATAGCCTTGACTAGATGGACCTTTGTGGACAAAGTCATGTCTTTGCTTTTTAATATGCTGTCTAGGTTGGTCATAACTTTCCTTCCAAGGAGTTAGTGTCTTTTTAATTTCATGGCTGCAGTCACCATCTGCAGTGATTTTGGAGCCCCAAAAATAAACTTAGCCACTGTTCCACTGTTTCCCCATCTATTTCTCATGAAGTGATGGGACCGGATGCCATGATCTTAGTTTTCTGAATACTGAGCTTTAAACCAACTTTTTCACTCTGTTCTTCCACTTTCATCAAGAGGCTCTTTAGTTCTTCTTCACTTTCTGCCATAAGGGTGCATCCTATGCTTATCATTGTTCTAATATGATATCAGGTTTTACATAAATTGTTCCATTCAATCCCAGAATGACTCTAAGATATAGATACATGCTATCATTGTTCCCATTTTACAGATGAGAAAACTAAGTGGTAACAAAATTAGGAAACCTACTCAAGGTCAAATAACTTTCAGGTGGTGAAGCTATAAATTGAGATGGGACTTGAAATCCTGTGGTCCCAAATGCTCATCTAGATGCTGTTATATTCCCTCTGCTACAACCCTATTCTCAGTCATCATCAGATCATGCCTGTGTAGTGCCAAGAGCCTGAGAGTCCTCTGTTCCTACAGAGTTCACAACTTTCAGTGAGCTTTCTAAAACATAAATCAGACTGCATGACTTTCTTTATCAAACCATCTAGCAGCCCTCCACTGCACATAAGATAAACTGCCTGTTCTTACCCCACAAGTCCCTACGAGACCTCATCTCTGCCTCTCCAGTGTCAGTCTTCTCTCTCTGCTCTGCTCCTCTCTGACTGATTCCAATTTACACTCAACCATTGGCAATTCTTGCTTCATGACGTGGCAACTTGCTATTCTACCTAAAATGCTCTTCTTCCAAATCTTCACACAACTGATTATATCTCATTCTTTAAATCTTGTTTCAGATATGAACTCCTCACAAAGGTTTCCCCACACCCTTTAACCAAAGCAGCTCTCCTCTGCCCCATGCCAGTACCATGAACCAGTACTTTGCCCATGAAAATAGAAATTACTTGATCACAGAAGTATTGACTTTGTCCTTCACTGTAAGTCAAGAACCAAGTACAATATCTGACACATCCTAAGCACTCAAGACATATCTGTTTCCTGAAATACTGGTATCTTTCTTAAAGTGCCATACTCATATGTGTATAAATACACACACACCAACACACACACACACACACACACACACGCTTTTGTGAAATATGGGAGCTTGATGTCATCTCATAGAAGTGTAATGTACACCCCCCCCAATTTTCATCTCAATGTCAAGACTAATGATGCCACATATATACCACAAAAATATGAAATGATTGTTACTCATATAATGAGTTAATGCATCCAAAATAGAATGCCCAAAAAGGCAAAAAATAGTAACCGTGCAGTGATGGGTCATTAGACGATTGTGATTCTTTCACTGTATAGATGTAGGTATGGATGTACATTTCAATGAAAACATCAAGTTCTGCACCTTAAACGTATGCAATGTTTATTTGTTCCTTTTAGCTCAATATAATTCATAAACAATGGCATCTCTCTCTATTACAATTACCCATGATATTTGTTTGATAACCAAAGAATTCCATGCTTCCTTTAATTTGTACTTGTTTATGGAAACCACTGTGGCCCCTGCATGGTGAGAGCAGTAAAGGTGGTGAGTGTTCCATTGAACATCTTGTTCAGGAGATAGTATTTTGTGTTCTGAAAAGCAAAATGAGTCTCTGGGTTTCTCTTATTGTGTAGAACTCCAAAGAGGGTAAGGAGTGCCATGGTGAGACACTACTGTGGCTTTAATATGTGTAGAAAATGTGTGACCTTGATTTGCATTTTGAGTATAATTTATCGGGAGGCAAGAGATTGCGTGAGTTCTTAACCCTAAATGAGACAACCCTGGAGAAAGAATTGTTTGACTTGGTCATAATAGACAGTCAGCCCAGTGGCAGTGGCTCAAAGATCTACAAAGGCATGAAGCTGAGGCCAATTGTGGCGCAGACATTCTGTGCTAAGGTAGATGCCTCATACTGGCCCTTTGCGCTGAGCTTTGGGTCCTCTCCTTTATCAGGAACATACTGATGAAGAGATGACAAGTAGCAGCTCTCAAGCAAACTCCATCAGTGTGATAGTGACGATGGCATTGGTTAAGTGAATGACCTCCCTTTGGATTTCACTGTGTGGATGCAAAAAGGCTCCCCAGGTGTCCAAGAGTTCTACGAGATGAACTCTTGTAGCAGTGTGGCATCTAACAAGGGCTGAGAACAGGCGAAGTACCCTTTCCTGAAGATAGGGTATGTAGAGGGCCCAGTTTCAGCTAATCCTGTAGCAAGGAGGCCTCACGCTATGCTGAGCTTGCAGAGTGCTACTTCTGTAAGCAAAGGCCAAATGGGCAGCTGGATATGGAGGGTCATAGATTCAAGACCTGAGATAGTCTATATTCCAGGCCAGTCCAGCATGTACTCACATGTGCTGCACTACGGTCATACAGCATTGGGCCAAGGTGGGCAGTTCCCTGTATCAGAAGCCCATGAGACTAAAGGCCATCATTGGTGGTACAGAAACTCCAAGGGATACATGAGAGAAAGCTGCTAAAGCTTGCACAGTGACAGAGTCTCAGGGGGTGCTAATAGGAGTGACCGTTCTATGGCAATTTTAGGCAGATTCTAGAAACTTTTGACACGGCGTCTCATTCAAGGCAGGCTATTTGGAAGTTATCGACCAAAAATAACTGTGTATATGAGGAATGTTTCCTCCAGAATCTATAAATGTCTAAAACATGTGGGCTTGTTTTAACAGGAATGCGTACTGCTGCTGCTGCTGCTAAGTCGCTTCAGTCGTGTCCGACTCTGTGCGACTTTTATAGACGGCAGCCCACCAGCTCCCCCGTCCCTGGGATTCTCCAGGCAAGAACACTGGCGTGGGTTGCCATTTCCTTCTCCAATGCATGAAAGTGAAAAAATAAAGTGAAGTCGCTCAGTCCGTGTCTGACTCCTAGTGGCCCCATGGACTGTAAGCCCTCCAGGCCACTCCGTCCATGGGATTTTCCAGGCAAGAGTACTGGAGTGGGGTGCCATTGCCTTCTCCGAGTATGGGTACTAAGAAGCCTAAAACTATTTCTCAACACTGTGAAGACTGGAGGATCCAGCACTTACCAGAGTTTTCAGCAACTTCCCTGCAGTGGGGGGACTGTGTAGCATGTGTATCATAGGAATCTCCTCAAAGGGGGATGCCATCAGTGTGAGGCCCTAGTTGTGTACCTGACAAACCAAGAGCAGGTGAAAATGTTGCCTTCAAGACTGTGTGAGATGGCAGGAGTGGACACTGGCCCCCACTGAGTAGACAAGTAAAGGTGTATTGTTTCAGTTTGAAGGTGAAGGTTAAGTGTAGCTGAGAAGTTGTGGAAATAGGCAGTGAAAACAGCATGCTAGCCAAATGTTTTGCTATGACTGAAAAGTATTTACCATAGTATTCGTTGGAAGCAGTATTTTCAATAATATAATGGACATGTACTGAGTGGGGCCCTGACCCCAAGGGTACAATTTCACACTGAGACCCTGATCTGTTTTTACAGCTCTGAGATGAAGTAAAATGTGTCTGTAAGGGCAGGAGTGGAGGTAAGCACACCCTCTCTAAATCAGATCAGATCAGATCAGATCAGTTGCTCAGTCGTGTCCGACTCTTTGCGACCCCATGAAATCGCAGCACGCCAGGCCTCCCTGTCCATCACCAACTCCCGGAGTTCACTCAGACTCACGTCCATTGAGTCAATGATGCCATCCAGCCATCTCATCCTCTGTCGTCCCCTTCTCCTCCTGCCCCCAATCCCTCCAAGCATCAGAGTCTTTTCCAATGAGTCAACTCTTCGCATGAGGCAGCCAAAGTACTGGAGTTTCAGTTTCAGCTTCAGCATCATTCTTTCCAAAGAAATCCCAGGGCTGATCTCCTTCAGAATGGACTGGTTTGGATCTCCTTGCAGTCCAAGGGACTCTCAAGAGTCTTCTCCAACACCACAGTTCAAAAGCATCAATTCTTTGGCGCTCAGTCTTCTTCACAGTCCAACTCTCACATCCATACATGACCACAGGAAAAACCATAGCCTTGACTAGATGGACCTTTTTTGGCAAAGTAATATCTCTGCTTTTGAATATGCTATCTAGGTTGGTCATAACTTTCCTTCCAAAGAGTACGCGTCTTTTAATTTCATGGCTGCAGTCACCATCTGCAGTGATTTGGAGCCCAGAAAAATAAAGTCTGACACTTGTTTCCACTGTTTCCCCATCTATTTCCCATGAAGTGGTGAGACCGGATGCCATGATCTTCGTTTTCTGAATGTTGAGCTTTAAGCCAACTTTTTCACTCTCCACTTTCACTTTCATCAAGAGGCTCTTTAGTTCTTCTTCACTTTCTGCCATAAGGTGGTGTCATCTGTGTATCTGAGGTTATTGATATTTCTCCTGGCAATCTTGATTCCAGCTTGTGTTTTCTTCCAGTCCAGCGTTTCTCATGATGTAGTCTGCATGTAAGTGAAATAAGCAGGGAGACAATATACAGCCTTGACGTACTCCTTTTCCTATTTGGAACCAGTCTGTTGTTCCATGTCCAGTTCTAACTGTTGCTTCCTGACCTGCATACGGATTTCTCAAGAGGCAGATCAGGTGGTCTGGTATGCCCATCTCTTTCAGAATTTCCACAGTTGATTGTGATCCACACAGTCAAAGGCTTTGGCATAGTCCATAAAGCAGAAATAGATGTTTTGCTGGAACTCTCTTGCTTTTTCCATGATCCAGCAGATGTTGGCAATTTGATCTCTGGTTCCTCTGCCTTTTCTAAAATCAGCTTGAACATCAGGAAGTTCATCGTTCATGTATTGCTGAAGCCTGGCTTGGAGAATTTTGAGCATTACTTTACTAGCATGTGAGATGAGTGCAATTGTGCGGTAGTTTGAGCCTTCTTTGGCATTGCCTTTCTTTGGGATTGGAATGAAAACGGACCTTTTCCAGTCCTGTGGCCACTGCTGAGTTTTCCAAATTGGCTGGCATATTGAGAGCAGCACTTTCACAGCATCATCTTCAGGATTTGAAATAGCTCAACTAGAATTCCATCACCTCCGCTAGATTGGTTCGTAGTGATGCTCTCTAAGGCCCACTTGACTTCACATTTCAGGATGTCTGGCTCTAGATGAGTGATCACACCATCGTAATTATCTGGGTCGTGAAGATCTTTTTTGTACAGTTCTTCTGTGTATTCTTGCCATCTCTTCTTAATATCTTCTGCTTCTGTTAGGTCCATACCACTTCTGTCGCTTATCGAGCCCATCTTTGCATGAAATATTCCCTTGGTATCTCTAATTTTCTTGAAGAGATCTCTAGTCTTTCCCATTCTGTTGTTTTCCTATATTTTTTTGCATTGATCGCTGAGGAAGACTTTCTTATATCTCCTTGCTATTCTTTGGAACTCTGCATTCAGATCTTTCCTTTTCTCCTTTGCTTTTGGCTTCTCTTCTTTCACAGCTATTTGTAAGGCCTCCCCAGGCAGCCATTTTGCTTTTTTGCATTTCTTCTCCATGGGGATGGTCTTGATCCCTGTCTCCTGTACAACGTCATGAACCTCATTCCATAGTTCATCAGGCACTCTATCTATCAGATCTAGGCCCTTAAATCTTTTCCCACTTCCACTGTATAATCATAAGGGATTTGATTTGGTCATACCTCAATGGTCTGGTGGTTTTCCCTACTTTCTTTAATTTAAGTCTGAATTTGATAATAAGGAGTTCATGATCTGAGCCGCAGTCAGCTCCCAGTCTTGTTTTTGTTGACTGTATAGAGCTTCTCCATCTTTGACTGCAAAGAATATAATCAATCTGTTTTTGGCGTTGACCATCTGGTGATGTCCATGTGTAGAGTCTTCTCTTGTGTTGTTGGAAGAGGGTGTTTGCTATGACCAGTGCACTCTCTTGGCAAAACTATTAGCCTTTGTCCTGCTTCATTCCCTGTTCCAAGGCCAAATTTGCTTGTTACCCAAGGTGTTTCTTGACTTCCTACTTTTGCATTCCGGTCCCCTATAATGAAAAGGACATCTTTTTTGGGTGTTAGTTCTAAAAGGTCTTGTAGGTCTTCATAGAACCGTTCAACTTCAGCTTCTTCAGCATTACTGGTTGGGGCATAGACTTGGATTACTGTGATATTGAATGGTTTGCCTCGGAAACGAACAGAGATCATTCTGTCATTTTTGAGATTGCATCCAAGTACTGCATTTCAGACTCTTTTGTTGACCATGATGGCCACTCCATTTCTTCTGAGGCATTCCTGCCCGCAGTAGTAGATATAATGGTCATCTGAGTTAAATTCACCCATTCCAGTCCATTTCAGTTCGTTGATTCCTAGAATGTCGACATTCACTCTTGCCATCTCTTGTTTGACCACTTCCAATTTGCCTTGATTCATGGACCTGACATTCCAGGTTCCTATGCAATATTGCTCTTTACAGCATCGGACCTTGCTTCTATCACCAGTCACATCCACAGCTGGGTATTGTTTTTGTTTTGGCTCCATCCCTTCATTCTTTCTGGAGTTATTTCTCCACTGATCTCCAGTAGCATACTGGGCACCTACTGACCTGGGGAGTTTCTCTTTCAGTATCTAAATAGGTCTCCTATAATGGGTTTCAATCTGTGAAGGCCCTGCTTTCATTGAGATTGAATCTTTTTAAAAACAACTGAGGTGAAAAGTGTGATTGTAACTAAGGGGAAAGGTCCATCAGGTCTCATATTTTGAAGGCTGACTATAGGGGCCAAAGACAGAATTTTATTCCTCATTGGGTCAGAGCATCCACGTGCACTAGAGGCTATTTGGGCGTAATGGATGTTCTGGCTATGGGAAATACAGCAAGGTAATGATTCCAGTGGTTAACGTTAGGTATATCTGTTTCTATTTTGTGTTCCTTTATTCACTTATTCCCTGGGTCTGGCCCAAATGTGGGCCAGAAGAGGATCAGAAACTGATGAGAGGTAAAAACTCAATTGTCAGACATCTAAAGTGGAATCTGGTTACTACACAGAGCCACCACCCCTACATCACCCCTCTCTCCAGCTGGACCCCCCAAACAAACAGAAATACCATGTCCTTTTCCTCCTCATCAGTGGGATGAAGTGTTCAGGAAGAAATCCTCAGTGCTAAGAAATCTTCAGTCTGCAGTTCTCAGTCTTCACCCAGTCCTCACTCCCAGTGTCTGAGTAAGTATGGACTGGCTGGTCTGGGCCCTAAACTGAAAGGACGCCACCACCCTCCCTCCTCACACACCAGACCCTTCCCTTTCTCCCCTCTGCATCATCAAAAAAACATGCACACACATCTTTTTACTGTTTGTTGATACTTTAATCATCAGCATCTGAGTAGTGTGGTCGGTGCAGAGGGGACCTTCATTGTATGTTTGATCCCGCTACAAACGACTATTCTGCCTTTGCTTTTCCTGGAGTTACAGCAGATGGCTCAGCATCTTGGGCTCCAGGGGGGCACAGGGGCTTACTTGGAGAATTGTCAGGAGAGGTGTTGGAAGAATCCTCCAGGTTTTCTTCGTCCTCCATTGGCCCATTTTCCTTCTTCTTTCTATTCTGCAGGTGGTAGTAGAAGACCAGTATGGTCGACTTCCGATTCTTATTTCTGTTCGGATTCTGCTCTAGGGTTGATTCTACCTTCTTCATGAGTCTTTGTATCTGGTAAGAAAACAAAGTCATCCAGAAAGACATTAGTGAAGGAGGATGGGAAGGAGAACTTTGAGAGAACGGGTGTGCGTTGGGGAGGTGTTTTGTGCCAGGCAAGGGCAGGGTGAGTCCCGGGTGGGGGATGAAGAGGAAGAACATGAGTAGGGTAATCGGACCTTCTCCCTGTCCAAGCCATTGGACTGATCAGAATTATTTGTCTTCCTTTCTTTGGAGGTTGAGGCTTCTTCCTCGAAACTGATGTCATATATGTCAATTTCCGGCTCCCGCTCCTTCACTTTCCCAAATATGCCTCCCATCTTGTAGCAGCTGTGGCCTACACCAAGGCGCCTGGCCTCTTTATATACCTTCCAGGACAATGAAGAGCCACAACTGTCCGTTTGATTGGTCAGCAAGAAATTTCTCCAGCCAATGGTAGCCCTGACATTGTTGACATCACAAAGCGCCACTTATGAACCTTCATGGGGGAGGGGAGGCTGCAATGGAGTCCAGGTGCTCTGGTTTGAGAAAGGGAGTGCTTCCTCAACACCCATTAAAGAGCCTTCCCAATTTGATTTTCCACATTTCCTCATCTTTTCCAGTTCAGTTCTTGTGGTGTAGAAGTTAGGGAGCCAGTGTTCCCTCCAAACCATTGCTCATGGCCACCCCCATTCAGTGATTAATTGTGTCATCTTCCAGATCTCATCACCTAGTATTTGGTGTGTTTTTTTTTTTTTTTAAACAGTTTACTTTAGAAGTTTTAGATTTGCAGAATATTTGTGAAGAGTATTTTCGTATACTCCACAACCAATTCCCTTTATTACCATTGTACATTAGTATTAAACATTTGTTCAACTTAGTGAATCCACACTGAAAGAGTATTATTAACTAAAGTCTGGACATTATCATTTCCTGCAGTTCAGTTCAGTTCAGTCACTCAGTTGTGTACGACTCTTTGTGACCCCATGAACTGCAGCACACCAGGCCTCCCTGTCCATCGCAAATCTGGGAGTTTACCCAAACCCATGTCCACTGAGTCGATGATGCCATTCAACCATTTTATCCTCTTTTGTCACCTTCCTGTCCTGCCCTCAATCTTTCTGAGCATCTGGGTCTTTTCAAATGAGTTAGCTCTTCGCATCAGGTGGCCAAAGTATTCAGTTTCAGCTTCAACATCAGCCCTTCCAAGGAACACCCAGGCCTGATCTCCTCTAGGATGGACTGGTTGGACCTTCTTGCAGTCCAAGGGACTCTGAAGAGTTTTCCCCAAGACCATAGTTCAACAGCTTCAATTCTTCGGCGCTGAGCTTTCTTTATAGTCCAACTCTCAGATCCATACATGACTACTGGAAAAACCATAGCCTTGACTAGATGGACCTTTGTGGACAAAGTCATGTCTTTGCTTTTTAATATGCTGTCTAGGTTGGTCATAACTTTCCTTCAAGGAGTTAGTGTCTTTTTAATTTCATGGCTGCAGTCACCATCTGCAGTGATTTTGGAGCCCCAAAAATAAACTTAGCCACTGTTCCACTGTTTCCCCATCTATTTCTCATGAAGTGATGGGACCGGATGCCATGATCTTAGTTTTCTGAATACTGAGCTTTAAACCAACTTTTTCACTCTGTTCTTCCACTTTCATCAAGAGGCTCTTTAGTTCTTCTTCACTTTCTGCCATAAGGGTGCATCCTATGCTTATCATTGTTCTAATATGATATCAGGTGTTTTACATAAATTGTTCCATTCAATCCCAGAATGACTCTAAGATATAGATACATGCTATCATTGTTCCCATTTTACAGATGAGAAAACTAAGTGGTAACAAAATTAGGAAACCTACTCAAGGTCAAATAACTTTCAGGTGGTGAAGCTATAAATTGAGATGGGACTTGAAATCCTGTGGTCCCAAATGCTCATCTAGATGCTGTTATATTCCCTCTGCTACAACCCTATTCTCAGTCATCATCAGATCATGCCTGTGTAGTGCCAAGAGCCTGAGAGTCCTCTGTTCCTACAGAGTTCACAACTTTCAGTGAGCTTTCTAAAACATAAATCAGACTGCATGACTTTCTTTATCAAACCATCTAGCAGCCCTCCACTGCACATAAGATAAACTGCCTGTTCTTACCCCACAAGTCCCTACGAGACCTCATCTCTGCCTCTCCAGTGTCAGTCTTCTCTCTCTGCTCTGCTCCTCTCTGACTGATTCCAATTTACACTCAACCATTGGCAATTCTTGCTTCATGACGTGGCAACTTGCTATTCTACCTAAAATGCTCTTCTTCCAAATCTTCACACAACTGATTATATCTCATTCTTTAAATCTTGTTTCAGATATGAACTCCTCACAAAAGGTTTCCCCACACCCTTTAACCAAAGCAGCTCTCCTCTGCCCCATGCCAATACCATGAACCAGTACTTTGCCCATGAAAATAGAAATTACTTGATCACAGAAGCATTGACTTTATGTCCTTCACTGTAAGTCAAGAACCAAGTACAATATCTGACACATCCTAAGCACTCAAGACATATCTGTTTCCTGAAATACTGGTATCTTTCTTAAAGTGCCATACTCATATGTGTATAAATACACACACACACACACACACACACACACACGCTTTTGTGAAATATGGGAGCTTGATGTCATCTCATAGAAGTGTAATGTACACCCCCCCCCCAATTTTCATCTCAATGTCAAGACTAATGATGCCACATATATACCACAAAAATATGAAAATGATTGTTACTCATATAATGAGTTAATGCATCCAAAATAGAATGCCCAAAAAAGGCAAAAAATAGTAACCGTGCAGTGATGGGTCATTAGACGATTGTGATTCTTTCACTGTATAGATGTAGGTATGGATGTACATTCAATGAAAACATCAAGTTCTGCACCTTAAACGTATGCAATGTTTATTTGTTCCTTTTAGCTCAATATAATTCATAAACAATGGCATCTCTCTCTATTACAATTACCCATGATATTTGTTTGATAACCAAAGAATTCCATGCTTCCTTTAATTTGTACTTGTTTATGGAAACCACTGTGGCCCCTGCATGGTGAGAGCAGTAAAGGTGGTGAGTGTTCCATTGAACATCTTGTTCAGGAGATAGTATTTTGTGTTCTGAAAAGCAAAATGAGTCTCTGGGTTTCTCTTATTGTGTAGAACTCCAAAGAGGGTAAGGAGTGCCATGGTGAGACACTGTACTGTGGCTTTAATATGTGTAGAAAATGTGTGACCTTGATTTGCATTTTGAGTATAATTTATCGGGAGGCAAGAGATTGCGTGAGTTCTTAACCCTAAATGAGACAACCCTGGAGAAGAATTGTTTGACTTGGTCATAATAGACAGTCAGCCCAGTGGCAGTGGCTCAAAGATCTACAAAGGCATGAAGCTGAGGCCAATTGTGGCGCAGACATTCTGTGCTAAGGTAGATGCCTCATACTGGCCCTTTGCGCTGAGCTTTGGGTCCTCTCCTTTATCAGGAACATACTGATGAAGAGATGACAAGTAGCAGCTCTCAAGCAAACTCCATCAGTGTGATAGTGACGATGGCATTGGTTAAGTGAATGACCTCCCTTTGGATTTCACTGTGTGGATGCAAAAAGGCTCCCCAGGTGTCCAAGAGTTCTACGAGATGAACTCTTGTAGCAGTGTGGCATCTAACAAGGGCCTGAGAACAGGCGAAGGTACCCTTTCCTGAAGATAGGGTATGTAGAGGGCCCAGTTTCAGCTAATCCTGTAGCAAGGAGGCCTCACGCTATGCTGAGCTTGCAGAGTGCTACTTCTGTAAGCAAAGGCCAAATGGGCAGCTGGATATGGAGGGTCATAGATTCAAGACCTGAGATAGTCTATATTTCCAGGCCAGTCCAGCATGTACTCACATGTGCTGCACTACGGTCATACAGCATTGGGCCAAGGTGGGCAGTTCCCTGTATCAGAAGCCCATGAGACTAAAGGCCATCATTGGTGGTACAGAAACTCCAAGATACATGAGAGAAAGCTGCTAAAGCTTGCACAGTGACAGAGTCTCAGGGGGTGCTAATAGGAGTGACCGTTCTATGGCAATTTAGGCAGATTCTAGAAACTTTTGACACGGGGCGTCTCATTCAAGGCAGGCCTATTTGGAAGTTATCGACCAAAAATACTGTGTATATGAGGAAATGTTTCCTCCAGAATCTATAAATGTCTAAAACATGTTGGGCTTGTTTTAACAGGATGCGTACTGCTGCTGCTGCTGCTAAGTCGCTTCAGTCGTGTCCGACTCTGTGCGACTTTATAGACGGCAGCCCACCAGGCTCCCCCGTCCCTGGGATTCTCCAGGCAAGAACACTGGCGTGGGTTGCCATTTCCTTCTCCAATGCATGAAAGTGAAAAAATAAAGTGAAGTCGCTCAGTCGTGTCTGACTCCTAGTGACCCCATGGACTGTAGCCCTCCAGGCCACTCCGTCCATGGGATTTTCCAGGCAAGAGTACTGGAGTGGGGTGCCATTGCCTTCTCCGAGTATGGGTACTAAGAAGCCTAAAACTATTTCTCAACACTGTGAAGACTGGAGGAGTCCAGCACTTACCAGAGTTTTCAGCAACTTCCCTGCAGTGGGGGGACTGTGTAGCATGTGTATCATAGGAATCTCCTCAAAGGGGGATGCCATCAGTGTGAGGCCCTAGTTGTGTACCTGACAAAACCAAGAGCAGGTGAAAATGTTGCCTTCAAAGACTGTGTGAGATGGCAGGAGTGGACACTGGCCCCACTGAGTAGACAAGTAAAGGTGTATTGTTTCAGTTTGAAGGTGAAGGTTAAGTGTAGCTGAGAAGTTGTGGAAATAGGCAGTGAAAACAGCATGCTAGCCAAATGTTTTGCTATGACTGAAAAGTATTTACCAGTTATTCGTTGGAAGCAGTATTTTCAATAATATAAATGGACATGTACTGAGTGGGGCCCTGACCCCAAGGGTACAATTTCACACTGAGACCCTGATCTTGTTTTACAGCTCTGAGATGAAGTAAAATGTGTCTGTAAAGGGCAGGAGTGGAGGTAAGCACACCCTCTCTAAATCAGATCAGATCAGATCAGATCAGTTGCTCAGTCGTGTCCGACTCTTTGCGACCCCATGAATCGCAGCACGCCAGGCCTCCCTGTCCATCACCAACTCCCGGAGTTCACTCAGACTCACGTCCATTGAGTCAATGATGCCATCCAGCCATCTCATCCTCTGTCGTCCCCTTCTCCTCCTGCCCCCAATCCCTCCAAGCATCAGAGTCTTTTCCAATGAGTCAACTCTTCGCATGAGGCAGCCAAAGTACTGGAGTTTCAGTTTCAGCTTCAGCATCATTCTTTCCAAAGAAATCCCAGGGCTGATCTCCTTCAGAATGGACTGGTTGGATCTCCTTGCAGTCCAAGGGACTCTCAAGAGTCTTCTCCAACACCACAGTTCAAAAGCATCAATTCTTTGGCGCTCAGTCTTCTTCACAGTCCAACTCTCACATCCATACATGACCACAGGAAAAACCATAGCCTTGACTAGATGGACCTTTTTTGGCAAAGTAATATCTCTGCTTTTGAATATGCTATCTAGGTTGGTCATAACTTTCCTTCCAAAGAGTACGCGTCTTTTAATTTCATGGCTGCAGTCACCATCTGCAGTGATTTTGGAGCCCAGAAAAATAAAGTCTGACACTTGTTTCCACTGTTTCCCCATCTATTTCCCATGAAGTGGTGAGACCGGATGCCATGATCTTCGTTTTCTGAATGTTGAGCTTTAAGCCAACTTTTTCACTCTCCACTTTCACTTTCATCAAGAGGCTCTTTAGTTCTTCTTCACTTTCTGCCATAAGGGTGGTGTCATCTGTGTATCTGAGGTTATTGATATTTCTCCTGGCAATCTTGATTCCAGCTTGTGTTTCTTCCAGTCCAGCGTTTCTCATGATGTAGTCTGCATGTAAGTGAAATAAGCAGGGAGACAATATACAGCCTTGACGTACTCCTTTTCCTATTTGGAACCAGTCTGTTGTTCCATGTCCAGTTCTAACTGTTGCTTCCTGACCTGCATACGGATTTCTCAAGAGGCAGATCAGGTGGTCTGGTATGCCCATCTCTTTCAGAATTTTCCACAGTTGATTGTGATCCACACAGTCAAAGGCTTTGGCATAGTCCATAAAGCAGAAATAGATGTTTTGCTGGAACTCTCTTGCTTTTTCCATGATCCAGCAGATGTTGGCAATTTGATCTCTGGTTCCTCTGCCTTTTCTAAAATCAGCTTGAACATCAGGAAGTTCATCGTTCATGTATTGCTGAAGCCTGGCTTGGAGAATTTTGAGCATTACTTTACTAGCATGTGAGATGAGTGCAATTGTGCGGTAGTTTGAGCCTTCTTTGGCATTGCCTTTCTTTGGGATTGGAATGAAAACGGACCTTTTCCAGTCCTGTGGCCACTGCTGAGTTTTCCAAATTGGCTGGCATATTGAGAGCAGCACTTTCACAGCATCATCTTTCAGGATTTGAAATAGCTCAACTAGAATTCCATCACCTCCGCTAGATTGGTTCGTAGTGATGCTCTCTAAGGCCCACTTGACTTCACATTTCAGGATGTCTGGCTCTAGATGAGTGATCACACCATCGTAATTATCTGGGTCGTGAAGATCTTTTTTGTACAGTTCTTCTGTGTATTCTTGCCATCTCTTCTTAATATCTTCTGCTTCTGTTAGGTCCATACCACTTCTGTCGCTTATCGAGCCCATCTTTGCATGAAATATTCCCTTGGTATCTCTAATTTTCTTGAAGAGATCTCTAGTCTTTCCCATTCTGTTGTTTTCCTATATTTTTTTGCATTGATCGCTGAGGAAGACTTTCTTATATCTCCTTGCTATTCTTTGGAACTCTGCATTCAGATCTTTCCTTTTCTCCTTTGCTTTTGGCTTCTCTTCTTTTCACAGCTATTTGTAAGGCCTCCCCAGGCAGCCATTTTGCTTTTTTGCATTTCTTCTCCATGGGGATGGTCTTGATCCCTGTCTCCTGTACAACGTCATGAACCTCATTCCATAGTTCATCAGGCACTCTATCTATCAGATCTAGGCCCTTAAATCTTTTCCCACTTCCACTGTATAATCATAAGGGATTTGATTTGGTCATACCTCAATGGTCTGGTGGTTTTCCCTACTTTCTTTAATTTAAGTCTGAATTTGATAATAAGGAGTTCATGATCTGAGCCGCAGTCAGCTCCCAGTCTTGTTTTTGTTGACTGTATAGAGCTTCTCCATCTTTGACTGCAAAGAATATAATCAATCTGTTTTTGGCGTTGACCATCTGGTGATGTCCATGTGTAGAGTCTTCTCTTGTGTTGTTGGAAGAGGGTGTTTGCTATGACCAGTGCACTCTCTTGGCAAAACTATTAGCCTTTGTCCTGCTTCATTCCCTGTTCCAAGGCCAAATTTGCTTGTTACCCAAGGTGTTTCTTGACTTCCTACTTTTGCATTCCGGTCCCCTATAATGAAAAGGACATCTTTTTTGGGTGTTAGTTCTAAAAGGTCTTGTAGGTCTTCATAGAACCGTTCAACTTCAGCTTCTTCAGCATTACTGGTTGGGGCATAGACTTGGATTACTGTGATATTGAATGGTTTGCCTCGGAAACGAACAGAGATCATTCTGTCATTTTTGAGATTGCATCCAAGTACTGCATTTCAGACTCTTTTGTTGACCATGATGGCCACTCCATTTCTTCTGAGGCATTCCTGCCCGCAGTAGTAGATATAATGGTCATCTGAGTTAAATTCACCCATTCCAGTCCATTTCAGTTCGTTGATTCCTAGAATGTCGACATTCACTCTTGCCATCTCTTGTTTGACCACTTCCAATTTGCCTTGATTCATGGACCTGACATTCCAGGTTCCTATGCAATATTGCTCTTTACAGCATCGGACCTTGCTTCTATCACCAGTCACATCCACAGCTGGGTATTGTTTTTGTTTTGGCTCCATCCCTTCATTCTTTCTGGAGTTATTTCTCCACTGATCTCCAGTAGCATACTGGGCACCTACTGACCTGGGGAGTTTCTCTTTCAGTATCTAAATAGGTCTCCTATAATGGGTTTCAATCTGTGAAGGCCCTGCTTTCATTGAGATTGAATCTTTTTAAAAACAACTGAGGTGAAAAGTGTGATTGTAACTAAGGGGAAAGGTCCATCAGGTCTCATATTTTGAAGGCTGACTATAGGGGCCAAAGACAGAATTTTATTCCTCATTGGGTCAGAGCATCCACGTGCACTAGAGGCTATTTGGGCGTAATGGATGTTCTGGCTATGGGAAATACAGCAAGGTAATGATTCCAGTGGTTAATGTTAGGTATATCTGTTTCTATTTTGTGTTCCTTTATTCACTTATTCCCTGGGTCTGGCCCAAATGTGGGCCAGAAGAGGATCAGAAACTGATGAGAGGTAAAAACTCAATTGTCAGACATCTAAAGTGGAATCTGGTTACTACACAGAGCCACCGCCCCTACATCACCCCTCTCTCCAGCTGGACCCCCCAAACAAACAGAAATACCATGTCCTTTTCCTCCTCATCAGTGGGATGAAGTGTTCAGGAAGAAATCCTCAGTGCTAAGAAATCTTCAGTCTGCAGTTCTCAGTCTTCACCCAGTCCTCACTCCCAGTGTCTGAGTAAGTATGGACTGGCTGGTCTGGGCCCTAAACTGAAAGGACGCCACCACCCTCCCTCCTCACACACCAGACCCTTCCCTTTCTCCCCTCTGCATCATCAAAAAAACATGCACACACATCTTTTTACTGTTTGTTGATACTTTAATCATCAGCATCTGAGTAGTGTGGTCGGTGCAGAGGGGACCTTCATTGTATGTTTGATCCCGCTACAAACGACTATTCTGCCTTTGCTTTTCCTGGAGTTACAGCAGATGGCTCAGCATCTTGGGCTCCAGGGGGGCACAGGGGCTTACTTGGAGAATTGTCAGGAGAGGTGTTGGAAGAATCCTCCAGGTTTTCTTCGTCCTCCATTGGCCCATTTTCCTTCTTCTTTCTATTCTGCAGGTGGTAGTAGAAGACCAGTATGGTCGACTTCCGATTCTTATTTCTGTTCGGATTCTGCTCTAGGGTTGATTCTACCTTCTTCATGAGTCTTTGTATCTGGTAAGAAAACAAAGTCATCCAGAAAGACATTAGTGAAGGAGGATGGGAAGGAGAACTTTGAGAGAACGGGTGTGCGTTGGGGAGGTGTTTTGTGCCAGGCAAGGGCAGGGTGAGTCCCGGGTGGGGGATGAAGAGGAAGAACATGAGTAGGGTAATCGGACCTTCTCCCTGTCCAAGCCATTGGACTGATCAGAATTATTTGTCTTCCTTTCTTTGGAGGTTGAGGCTTCTTCCTCGAAACTGATGTCATATATGTCAATTTCCGGCTCCCGCTCCTTCACTTTCCCAAATATGCCTCCCATCTTGTAGCAGCTGTGGCCTACACCAAGGCGCCTGGCCTCTTTATATACCTTCCAGGACAATGAAGAGCCACAACTGTCCGTTTGATTGGTCAGCAAGAAATTTCTCCAGCCAATGGTAGCCCTGACATTGTTGACATCACAAAGCGCCACTTATGAACCTTCATGGGGGAGGGGAGGCTGCAATGGAGTCCAGGTGCTCTGGTTTGAGAAAGGGAGTGCTTCCTCAACACCCATTAAAGAGCCTTCCCAATTTGATTTTCCACATTTCCTCATCTTTTCCAGTTCAGTTCTTGTGGTGTAGAAGTTAGGGAGCCAGTGTTCCCTCCAAACCATTGCTCATGGCCACCCCCATTCAGTGATTAATTGTGTCATCTTCCAGATCTCATCACCTAGTATTTGGTGTGTTTTTTTTTTTTTTTTAAACAGTTAACTTTAGAAGTTTTAGATTTGCAGAATATTTGTGAAGAGTATTTTCGTATACTCCACAACCAATTCCCTTTATTACCATTGTACATTAGTATTAAACATTTGTTCAACTTAGTGAATCCACACTGAAAGAGTATTATTAACTAAAGTCTGGACATTATCATTTCCTGCAGTTCAGTTCAGTTCAGTCACTCAGTTGTGTACGACTCTTTGTGACCCCATGAACTGCAGCACACCAGGCCTCCCTGTCCATCGCAAATCTGGGAGTTTACCCAAACCCATGTCCACTGAGTCGATGATGCCATTCAACCATTTTATCCTCTTTTGTCACCTTCCTGTCCTGCCCTCAATCTTTCCGAGCATCTGGGTCTTTTCAAATGAGTTAGCTCTTCGCATCAGGTGGCCAAAGTATTCAGTTTCAGCTTCAACATCAGCCCTTCCAAGGAACACCCAGGCCTGATCTCCTCTAGGATGGACTGGTTGGACCTTCTTGCAGTCCAAGGGACTCTGAAGAGTTTTCCCCAAGACCATAGTTCAACAGCTTCAATTCTTCGGCGCTGAGCTTTCTTTATAGTCCAACTCTCAGATCCATACATGACTACTGGAAAAACCATAGCCTTGACTAGATGGACCTTTGTGGACAAAGTCATGTCTTTGCTTTTTAATATGCTGTCTAGGTTGGTCATAACTTTCCTTCCAAGGAGTTAGTGTCTTTTTAATTTCATGGCTGCAGTCACCATCTGCAGTGATTTTGGAGCCCCAAAAATAAACTTAGCCACTGTTCCACTGTTTCCCCATCTATTTCTCATGAAGTGATGGGACCGGATGCCATGATCTTAGTTTTCTGAATACTGAGCTTTAAACCAACTTTTTCACTCTGTTCTTCCACTTTCATCAAGAGGCTCTTTAGTTCTTCTTCACTTTCTGCCATAAGGGTGCATCCTATGCTTATCATTGTTCTAATATGATATCAGGTGTTTTACATAAATTGTTCCATTCAATCCCAGAATGACTCTAAGATATAGATACATGCTATCATTGTTCCCATTTTACAGATGAGAAAACTAAGTGGTAACAAAATTAGGAAACCTACTCAAGGTCAAATAACTTTCAGGTGGTGAAGCTATAAATTGAGATGGGACTTGAAATCCTGTGGTCCCAAATGCTCATCTAGATGCTGTTATATTCCCTCTGCTACAACCCTATTCTCAGTCATCATCAGATCATGCCTGTGTAGTGCCAAGAGCCTGAGAGTCCTCTGTTCCTACAGAGTTCACAACTTTCAGTGAGCTTTCTAAAACATAAATCAGACTGCATGACTTTCTTTATCAAACCATCTAGCAGCCCTCCACTGCACATAAGATAAACTGCCTGTTCTTACCCCACAAGTCCCTACGAGACCTCATCTCTGCCTCTCCAGTGTCAGTCTTCTCTCTCTGCTCTGCTCCTCTCTGACTGATTCCAATTTACACTCAACCATTGGCAATTCTTGCTTCATGACGTGGCAACTTGCTATTCTACCTAAAATGCTCTTCTTCCAAATCTTCACACAACTGATTATATCTCATTCTTTAAATCTTGTTTCAGATATGAACTCCTCAGAAAAGGTTTCCCCACACCCTTTAACCAAAGCAGCTCTCCTCTGCCCCATGCCAATACCATGAACCGGTACTTTGCCCATGAAAATAGAAATTACTTGATCACAGAAGTATTGACTTTATGTCCTTCACTGTAAGTCAAGAACCAAGTACAATATCTGACACATCCTAAGCACTCAAGACATATCTGTTTCCTGAAATACTGGTATCTTTCTTAAAGTGCCATACTCATATGTGTATAAATACACACACACACACACACACACACACACACACACGCTTTTGTGAAATATGGGAGCTTGATGTCATCTCATAGAAGTGTAATGTACACCCCCCGCCCCAATTTTCATCTCAATGTCAAGACTAATGATGCCACATATATACCACAAAAATATGAAAATGATTGTTACTCATATAATGAGTTAATGCATCCAAAATAGAATGCCCAAAAAAGGCAAAAAATAGTAACCGTGCAGTGATGGGTCATTAGACGATTGTGATTCTTTCACTGTATAGATGTAGGTATGGATGTACATTCAATGAAAACATCAAGTTCTGCACCTTAAACGTATGCAATGTTTATTTGTTCCTTTTAGCTCAATATAATTCATAAACAATGGCATCTCTCTCTATTACAATTACCCATGATATTTGTTTGATAACCAAAGAATTCCATGCTTCCTTTAATTTGTACTTGTTTATGGAAACCACTGTGGCCCCTGCATGGTGAGAGCAGTAAAGGTGGTGAGTGTTCCATTGAACATCTTGTTCAGGAGATAGTATTTTGTGTTCTGAAAAGCAAAATGAGTCTCTGGGTTTCTCTTATTGTGTAGAACTCCAAAGAGGGTAAGGAGTGCCATGGTGAGACACTGTACTGTGGCTTTAATATGTGTAGAAAATGTGTGACCTTGATTTGCATTTTGAGTATAATTTATCGGGAGGCAAGAGATTGCGTGAGTTCTTAACCCTAAATGAGACAACCCTGGAGAAGAATTGTTTGACTTGGTCATAATAGACAGTCAGCCCAGTGGCAGTGGCTCAAAGATCTACAAAGGCATGAAGCTGAGGCCAATTGTGGCGCAGACATTCTGTGCTAAGGTAGATGCCTCATACTGGCCCTTTGCGCTGAGCTTTGGGTCCTCTCCTTTATCAGGAACATACTGATGAAGAGATGACAAGTAGCAGCTCTCAAGCAAACTCCATCAGTGTGATAGTGACGATGGCATTGGTTAAGTGAATGACCTCCCTTTGGATTTCACTGTGTGGATGCAAAAAGGCTCCCCAGGTGTCCAAGAGTTCTACGAGATGAACTCTTGTAGCAGTGTGGCATCTAACAAGGGCCTGAGAACAGGCGAAGGTACCCTTTCCTGAAGATAGGGTATGTAGAGGGCCCAGTTTCAGCTAATCCTGTAGCAAGGAGGCCTCACGCTATGCTGAGCTTGCAGAGTGCTACTTCTGTAAGCAAAGGCCAAATGGGCAGCTGGATATGGAGGGTCATAGATTCAAGACCTGAGATAGTCTATATTTCCAGGCCAGTCCAGCATGTACTCACATGTGCTGCACTACGGTCATACAGCATTGGGCCAAGGTGGGCAGTTCCCTGTATCAGAAGCCCATGAGACTAAAGGCCATCATTGGTGGTACAGAAACTCCAAGATACATGAGAGAAAGCTGCTAAAGCTTGCACAGTGACAGAGTCTCAGGGGGTGCTAATAGGAGTGACCGTTCTATGGCAATTTAGGCAGATTCTAGAAACTTTTGACACGGGGCGTCTCATTCAAGGCAGGCCTATTTGGAAGTTATCGACCAAAAATACTGTGTATATGAGGAAATGTTTCCTCCAGAATCTATAAATGTCTAAAACATGTTGGGCTTGTTTTAACAGGATGCGTACTGCTGCTGCTGCTGCTAAGTCGCTTCAGTCGTGTCCGACTCTGTGCGACTTTATAGACGGCAGCCCACCAGGCTCCCCCGTCCCTGGGATTCTCCAGGCAAGAACACTGGCGTGGGTTGCCATTTCCTTCTCCAATGCATGAAAGTGAAAAAATAAAGTGAAGTCGCTCAGTCGTGTCTGACTCCTAGTGGCCCCATGGACTGTAGCCCTCCAGGCCACTCCGTCCATGGGATTTTCCAGGCAAGAGTACTGGAGTGGGGTGCCATTGCCTTCTCCGAGTATGGGTACTAAGAAGCCTAAAACTATTTCTCAACACTGTGAAGACTGGAGGAGTCCAGCACTTACCAGAGTTTTCAGCAACTTCCCTGCAGTGGGGGGACTGTGTAGCATGTGTATCATAGGAATCTCCTCAAAGGGGGATGCCATCAGTGTGAGGCCCTAGTTGTGTACCTGACAAAACCAAGAGCAGGTGAAAATGTTGCCTTCAAAGACTGTGTGAGATGGCAGGAGTGGACACTGGCCCCACTGAGTAGACAAGTAAAGGTGTATTGTTTCAGTTTGAAGGTGAAGGTTAAGTGTAGCTGAGAAGTTGTGGAAATAGGCAGTGAAAACAGCATGCTAGCCAAATGTTTTGCTATGACTGAAAAGTATTTACCAGTTATTCGTTGGAAGCAGTATTTTCAATAATATAAATGGACATGTACTGAGTGGGGCCCTGACCCCAAGGGTACAATTTCACACTGAGACCCTGATCTTGTTTTACAGCTCTGAGATGAAGTAAAATGTGTCTGTAAAGGGCAGGAGTGGAGGTAAGCACACCCTCTCTAAATCAGATCAGATCAGATCAGATCAGTTGCTCAGTCGTGTCCGACTCTTTGCGACCCCATGAATCGCAGCACGCCAGGCCTCCCTGTCCATCACCAACTCCCGGAGTTCACTCAGACTCACGTCCATTGAGTCAATGATGCCATCCAGCCATCTCATCCTCTGTCGTCCCCTTCTCCTCCTGCCCCCAATCCCTCCAAGCATCAGAGTCTTTTCCAATGAGTCAACTCTTCGCATGAGGCAGCCAAAGTACTGGAGTTTCAGTTTCAGCTTCAGCATCATTCTTTCCAAAGAAATCCCAGGGCTGATCTCCTTCAGAATGGACTGGTTGGATCTCCTTGCAGTCCAAGGGACTCTCAAGAGTCTTCTCCAACACCACAGTTCAAAAGCATCAATTCTTTGGCGCTCAGTCTTCTTCACAGTCCAACTCTCACATCCATACATGACCACAGGAAAAACCATAGCCTTGACTAGATGGACCTTTTTTGGCAAAGTAATATCTCTGCTTTTGAATATGCTATCTAGGTTGGTCATAACTTTCCTTCCAAAGAGTACGCGTCTTTTAATTTCATGGCTGCAGTCACCATCTGCAGTGATTTTGGAGCCCAGAAAAATAAAGTCTGACACTTGTTTCCACTGTTTCCCCATCTATTTCCCATGAAGTGGTGAGACCGGATGCCATGATCTTCGTTTTCTGAATGTTGAGCTTTAAGCCAACTTTTTCACTCTCCACTTTCACTTTCATCAAGAGGCTCTTTAGTTCTTCTTCACTTTCTGCCATAAGGGTGGTGTCATCTGTGTATCTGAGGTTATTGATATTTCTCCTGGCAATCTTGATTCCAGCTTGTGTTTCTTCCAGTCCAGCGTTTCTCATGATGTAGTCTGCATGTAAGTGAAATAAGCAGGGAGACAATATACAGCCTTGACGTACTCCTTTTCCTATTTGGAACCAGTCTGTTGTTCCATGTCCAGTTCTAACTGTTGCTTCCTGACCTGCATACGGATTTCTCAAGAGGCAGATCAGGTGGTCTGGTATGCCCATCTCTTTCAGAATTTTCCACAGTTGATTGTGATCCACACAGTCAAAGGCTTTGGCATAGTCCATAAAGCAGAAATAGATGTTTTGCTGGAACTCTCTTGCTTTTTCCATGATCCAGCAGATGTTGGCAATTTGATCTCTGGTTCCTCTGCCTTTTCTAAAATCAGCTTGAACATCAGGAAGTTCATCGTTCATGTATTGCTGAAGCCTGGCTTGGAGAATTTTGAGCATTACTTTACTAGCATGTGAGATGAGTGCAATTGTGCGGTAGTTTGAGCCTTCTTTGGCATTGCCTTTCTTTGGGATTGGAATGAAAACGGACCTTTTCCAGTCCTGTGGCCACTGCTGAGTTTTCCAAATTGGCTGGCATATTGAGAGCAGCACTTTCACAGCATCATCTTTCAGGATTTGAAATAGCTCAACTAGAATTCCATCACCTCCGCTAGATTGGTTCGTAGTGATGCTCTCTAAGGCCCACTTGACTTCACATTTCAGGATGTCTGGCTCTAGATGAGTGATCACACCATCGTAATTATCTGGGTCGTGAAGATCTTTTTTGTACAGTTCTTCTGTGTATTCTTGCCATCTCTTCTTAATATCTTCTGCTTCTGTTAGGTCCATACCACTTCTGTCGCTTATCGAGCCCATCTTTGCATGAAATATTCCCTTGGTATCTCTAATTTTCTTGAAGAGATCTCTAGTCTTTCCCATTCTGTTGTTTTCCTATATTTTTTTGCATTGATCGCTGAGGAAGACTTTCTTATATCTCCTTGCTATTCTTTGGAACTCTGCATTCAGATCTTTCCTTTTCTCCTTTGCTTTTGGCTTCTCTTCTTTTCACAGCTATTTGTAAGGCCTCCCCAGGCAGCCATTTTGCTTTTTTGCATTTCTTCTCCATGGGGATGGTCTTGATCCCTGTCTCCTGTACAACGTCATGAACCTCATTCCATAG
The DNA here is from genome assembly GCF_003369695.1 of Bos indicus x Bos taurus. Taxonomy (NCBI): domain Eukaryota; kingdom Metazoa; phylum Chordata; class Mammalia; order Artiodactyla; family Bovidae; genus Bos; species Bos indicus x Bos taurus. The sequence goes on along the minus strand of NW_020867955.1, from coordinate 23,042 downwards.
TTCATCAGGCACTCTATCTATCAGATCTAGGCCCTTAAATCTTTTCCCACTTCCACTGTATAATCATAAGGGATTTGATTTGGTCATACCTCAATGGTCTGGTGGTTTTCCCTACTTTCTTTAATTTAAGTCTGAATTTGATAATAAGGAGTTCATGATCTGAGCCGCAGTCAGCTCCCAGTCTTGTTTTTGTTGACTGTATAGAGCTTCTCCATCTTTGACTGCAAAGAATATAATCAATCTGTTTTTGGCGTTGACCATCTGGTGATGTCCATGTGTAGAGTCTTCTCTTGTGTTGTTGGAAGAGGGTGTTTGCTATGACCAGTGCACTCTCTTGGCAAAACTATTAGCCTTTGTCCTGCTTCATTCCCTGTTCCAAGGCCAAATTTGCTTGTTACCCAAGGTGTTTCTTGACTTCCTACTTTTGCATTCCGGTCCCCTATAATGAAAAGGACATCTTTTTTGGGTGTTAGTTCTAAAAGGTCTTGTAGGTCTTCATAGAACCGTTCAACTTCAGCTTCTTCAGCATTACTGGTTGGGGCATAGACTTGGATTACTGTGATATTGAATGGTTTGCCTCGGAAACGAACAGAGATCATTCTGTCATTTTTGAGATTGCATCCAAGTACTGCATTTCAGACTCTTTTGTTGACCATGATGGCCACTCCATTTCTTCTGAGGCATTCCTGCCCGCAGTAGTAGATATAATGGTCATCTGAGTTAAATTCACCCATTCCAGTCCATTTCAGTTCGTTGATTCCTAGAATGTCGACATTCACTCTTGCCATCTCTTGTTTGACCACTTCCAATTTGCCTTGATTCATGGACCTGACATTCCAGGTTCCTATGCAATATTGCTCTTTACAGCATCGGACCTTGCTTCTATCACCAGTCACATCCACAGCTGGGTATTGTTTTTGTTTTGGCTCCATCCCTTCATTCTTTCTGGAGTTATTTCTCCACTGATCTCCAGTAGCATACTGGGCACCTACTGACCTGGGGAGTTTCTCTTTCAGTATCTAAATAGGTCTCCTATAATGGGTTTCAATCTGTGAAGGCCCTGCTTTCATTGAGATTGAATCTTTTTAAAAACAACTGAGGTGAAAAGTGTGATTGTAACTAAGGGGAAAGGTCCATCAGGTCTCATATTTTGAAGGCTGACTATAGGGGCCAAAGACAGAATTTTATTCCTCATTGGGTCAGAGCATCCACGTGCACTAGAGGCTATTTGGGCGTAATGGATGTTCTGGCTATGGGAAATACAGCAAGGTAATGATTCCAGTGGTTAACGTTAGGTATATCTGTTTCTATTTTGTGTTCCTTTATTCACTTATTCCCTGGGTCTGGCCCAAATGTGGGCCAGAAGAGGATCAGAAACTGATGAGAGGTAAAAACTCAATTGTCAGACATCTAAAGTGGAATCTGGTTACTACACAGAGCCACCGCCCCTACATCACCCCTCTCTCCAGCTGGACCCCCCAAACAAACAGAAATACCATGTCCTTTTCCTCCTCATCAGTGGGATGAAGTGTTCAGGAAGAAATCCTCAGTGCTAAGAAATCTTCAGTCTGCAGTTCTCAGTCTTCACCCAGTCCTCACTCCCAGTGTCTGAGTAAGTATGGACTGGCTGGTCTGGGCCCTAAACTGAAAGGACGCCACCACCCTCCCTCCTCACACACCAGACCCTTCCCTTTCTCCCCTCTGCATCATCAAAAAAACATGCACACACATCTTTTTACTGTTTGTTGATACTTTAATCATCAGCATCTGAGTAGTGTGGTCGGTGCAGAGGGGACCTTCATTGTATGTTTGATCCCGCTACAAACGACTATTCTGCCTTTGCTTTTCCTGGAGTTACAGCAGATGGCTCAGCATCTTGGGCTCCAGGGGGGCACAGGGGCTTACTTGGAGAATTGTCAGGAGAGGTGTTGGAAGAATCCTCCAGGTTTTCTTCGTCCTCCATTGGCCCATTTTCCTTCTTCTTTCTATTCTGCAGGTGGTAGTAGAAGACCAGTATGGTCGACTTCCGATTCTTATTTCTGTTCGGATTCTGCTCTAGGGTTGATTCTACCTTCTTCATGAGTCTTTGTATCTGGTAAGAAAACAAAGTCATCCAGAAAGACATTAGTGAAGGAGGATGGGAAGGAGAACTTTGAGAGAACGGGTGTGCGTTGGGGAGGTGTTTTGTGCCAGGCAAGGGCAGGGTGAGTCCCGGGTGGGGGATGAAGAGGAAGAACATGAGTAGGGTAATCGGACCTTCTCCCTGTCCAAGCCATTGGACTGATCAGAATTATTTGTCTTCCTTTCTTTGGAGGTTGAGGCTTCTTCCTCGAAACTGATGTCATATATGTCAATTTCCGGCTCCCGCTCCTTCACTTTCCCAAATATGCCTCCCATCTTGTAGCAGCTGTGGCCTACACCAAGGCGCCTGGCCTCTTTATATACCTTCCAGGACAATGAAGAGCCACAACTGTCCGTTTGATTGGTCAGCAAGAAATTTCTCCAGCCAATGGTAGCCCTGACATTGTTGACATCACAAAGCGCCACTTATGAACCTTCATGGGGGAGGGGAGGCTGCAATGGAGTCCAGGTGCTCTGGTTTGAGAAAGGGAGTGCTTCCTCAACACCCATTAAAGAGCCTTCCCAATTTGATTTTCCACATTTCCTCATCTTTTCCAGTTCAGTTCTTGTGGTGTAGAAGTTAGGGAGCCAGTGTTCCCTCCAAACCATTGCTCATGGCCACCCCCATTCAGTGATTAATTGTGTCATCTTCCAGATCTCATCACCTAGTATTTGGTGTGTGTTTTTTTTTTTTTTAAACAGTTTACTTTAGAAGTTTTAGATTTGCAGAATATTTGTGAAGAGTATTTTCGTATACTCCACAACCAATTCCCTTTATTACCATTGTACATTAGTATTAAACATTTGTTCAACTTAGTGAATCCACACTGAAAGAGTATTATTAACTAAAGTCTGGACATTATCATTTCCTGCAGTTCAGTTCAGTTCAGTCACTCAGTTGTGTACGACTCTTTGTGACCCCATGAACTGCAGCACACCAGGCCTCCCTGTCCATCGCAAATCTGGGAGTTTACCCAAACCCATGTCCACTGAGTCGATGATGCCATTCAACCATTTTATCCTCTTTTGTCACCTTCCTGTCCTGCCCTCAATCTTTCCGAGCATCTGGGTCTTTTCAAATGAGTTAGCTCTTCGCATCAGGTGGCCAAAGTATTCAGTTTCAGCTTCAACATCAGCCCTTCCAAGGAACACCCAGGCCTGATCTCCTCTAGGATGGACTGGTTGGACCTTCTTGCAGTCCAAGGGACTCTGAAGAGTTTTCCCCAAGACCATAGTTCAACAGCTTCAATTCTTCGGCACTGAGCTTTCTTTATAGTCCAACTCTCAGATCCATACATGACTACTGGAAAAACCATAGCCTTGACTAGATGGACCTTTGTGGACAAAGTCATGTCTTTGCTTTTTAATATGCTGTCTAGGTTGATCTTCCAAGGAGTTAGTGTCTTTTTAATTTCATGGCTGCAGTCACCATCTGCAGTGATTTTGGAGCCCCAAAAATAAACTTAGCCACTGTTCCACTGTTTCCCCATCTATTTCTCATGAAGTGATGGGACCGGATGCCATGATCTTAGTTTTCTGAATACTGAGCTTTAAACCAACTTTTTCACTCTGTTCTTCCACTTTCATCAAGAGGCTCTTTAGTTCTTCTTCACTTTCTGCCATAAGGGTGCATCCTATGCTTATCATTGTTCTAATATGATATCAGGTGTTTTACATAAATTGTTCCATTCAATCCCAGAATGACTCTAAGATATAGATACATGCTATCATTGTTCCCATTTTACAGATGAGAAAACTAAGTGGTAACAAAATTAGGAAACCTACTCAAGGTCAAATAACTTTCAGGTGGTGAAGCTATAAATTGAGATGGGACTTGAAATCCTGTGGTCCCAAATGCTCATCTAGATGCTGTTATATTCCCTCTGCTACAACCCTATTCTCAGTCATCATCAGATCATGCCTGTGTAGTGCCAAGAGCCTGAGAGTCCTCTGTTCCTACAGAGTTCACAACTTTCAGTGAGCTTTCTAAAACATAAATCAGACTGCATGACTTTCTTTATCAAACCATCTAGCAGCCCTCCACTGCACATAAGATAAACTGCCTGTTCTTACCCCACAAGTCCCTACGAGACCTCATCTCTGCCTCTCCAGTGTCAGTCTTCTCTCTCTGCTCTGCTCCTCTCTGACTGATTCCAATTTACACTCAACCATTGGCAATTCTTGCTTCATGACGTGGCAACTTGCTATTCTACCTAAAATGCTCTTCTTCCAAATCTTCACACAACTGATTATATCTCATTCTTTAAATCTTGTTTCAGATATGAACTCCTCAGAAAAGGTTTCCCCACACCCTTTAACCAAAGCAGCTCTCCTCTGCCCCATGCCAATACCATGAACCAGTACTTTGCCCATGAAAATAGAAATTACTTGATCACAGAAGCATTGACTTTATGTCCTTCACTGTAAGTCAAGAACCAAGTACAATATCTGACACATCCTAAGCACTCAAGACATATCTGTTTCCTGAAATACTGGTATCTTTCTTAAAGTGCCATACTCATATGTGTATAAATACACACACACACACACACACACACACACACACACACGCTTTTGTGAAATATGGGAGCTTGATGTCATCTCATAGAAGTGTAATGTACACACCCCCCCAATTTTCATCTCAATGTCAAGACTAATGATGCCACATATATACCACAAAAATATGAAAATGATTGTTACTCATATAATGAGTTAATGCATCCAAAATAGAATGCCCAAAAAAGGCAAAAAATAGTAACCGTGCAGTGATGGGTCATTAGACGATTGTGATTCTTTCACTGTATAGATGTAGGTATGGATGTACATTCAATGAAAACATCAAGTTCTGCACCTTAAACGTATGCAATGTTTATTTGTTCCTTTTAGCTCAATATAATTCATAAACAATGGCATCTCTCTCTATTACAATTACCCATGATATTTGTTTGATAACCAAAGAATTCCATGCTTCCTTTAATTTGTGCTTGTTTATGGAAACCACTGTGGCCCCTGCATGGTGAGAGCAGTAAAGGTGGTGAGTGTTCCATTGAACATCTTGTTCAGGAGATAGTATTTTGTGTTCTGAAAAGCAAAATGAGTCTCTGGGTTTCTCTTATTGTGTAGAACTCCAAAGAGGGTAAGGAGTGCCATGGTGAGACACTGTACTGTGGCTTTAATATGTGTAGAAAATGTGTGACCTTGATTTGCATTTTGAGTATAATTTATCGGGAGGCAAGAGATTGCGTGAGTTCTTAACCCTAAATGAGACAACCCTGGAGAAGAATTGTTTGACTTGGTCATAATAGACAGTCAGCCCAGTGGCAGTGGCTCAAAGATCTACAAAGGCATGAAGCTGAGGCCAATTGTGGCGCAGACATTCTGTGCTAAGGTAGATGCCTCATACTGGCCCTTTGCGCTGAGCTTTGGGTCCTCTCCTTTATCAGGAACATACTGATGAAGAGATGACAAGTAGCAGCTCTCAAGCAAACTCCATCAGTGTGATAGTGACGATGGCATTGGTTAAGTGAATGACCTCCCTTTGGATTTCACTGTGTGGATGCAAAAAGGCTCCCCAGGTGTCCAAGAGTTCTACGAGATGAACTCTTGTAGCAGTGTGGCATCTAACAAGGGCCTGAGAACAGGCGAAGGTACCCTTTCCTGAAGATAGGGTATGTAGAGGGCCCAGTTTCAGCTAATCCTGTAGCAAGGAGGCCTCACGCTATGCTGAGCTTGCAGAGTGCTACTTCTGTAAGCAAAGGCCAAATGGGCAGCTGGATATGGAGGGTCATAGATTCAAGACCTGAGATAGTCTATATTTCCAGGCCAGTCCAGCATGTACTCACATGTGCTGCACTACGGTCATACAGCATTGGGCCAAGGTGGGCAGTTCCCTGTATCAGAAGCCCATGAGACTAAAGGCCATCATTGGTGGTACAGAAACTCCAAGATACATGAGAGAAAGCTGCTAAAGCTTGCACAGTGACAGAGTCTCAGGGGGTGCTAATAGGAGTGACCGTTCTATGGCAATTTAGGCAGATTCTAGAAACTTTTGACACGGGGCGTCTCATTCAAGGCAGGCCTATTTGGAAGTTATCGACCAAAAATACTGTGTATATGAGGAAATGTTTCCTCCAGAATCTATAAATGTCTAAAACATGTTGGGCTTGTTTTAACAGGATGCGTACTGCTGCTGCTGCTGCTAAGTCGCTTCAGTCGTGTCCGACTCTGTGCGACTTTATAGACGGCAGCCCACCAGGCTCCCCCGTCCCTGGGATTCTCCAGGCAAGAACACTGGCGTGGGTTGCCATTTCCTTCTCCAATGCATGAAAGTGAAAAAATAAAGTGAAGTCGCTCAGTCGTGTCTGACTCCTAGTGGCCCCATGGACTGTAGCCCTCCAGGCCACTCCGTCCATGGGATTTTCCAGGCAAGAGTACTGGAGTGGGGTGCCATTGCCTTCTCCGAGTATGGGTACTAAGAAGCCTAAAACTATTTCTCAACACTGTGAAGACTGGAGGAGTCCAGCACTTACCAGAGTTTTCAGCAACTTCCCTGCAGTGGGGGGACTGTGTAGCATGTGTATCATAGGAATCTCCTCAAAGGGGGATGCCATCAGTGTGAGGCCCTAGTTGTGTACCTGACAAAACCAAGAGCAGGTGAAAATGTTGCCTTCAAAGACTGTGTGAGATGGCAGGAGTGGACACTGGCCCCACTGAGTAGACAAGTAAAGGTGTATTGTTTCAGTTTGAAGGTGAAGGTTAAGTGTAGCTGAGAAGTTGTGGAAATAGGCAGTGAAAACAGCATGCTAGCCAAATGTTTTGCTATGACTGAAAAGTATTTACCAGTTATTCGTTGGAAGCAGTATTTTCAATAATATAAATGGACATGTACTGAGTGGGGCCCTGACCCCAAGGGTACAATTTCACACTGAGACCCTGATCTTGTTTTACAGCTCTGAGATGAAGTAAAATGTGTCTGTAAAGGGCAGGAGTGGAGGTAAGCACACCCTCTCTAAATCAGATCAGATCAGATCAGATCAGTTGCTCAGTCGTGTCCGACTCTTTGCGACCCCATGAATCGCAGCACGCCAGGCCTCCCTGTCCATCACCAACTCCCGGAGTTCACTCAGACTCACGTCCATTGAGTCAATGATGCCATCCAGCCATCTCATCCTCTGTCGTCCCCTTCTCCTCCTGCCCCCAATCCCTCCAAGCATCAGAGTCTTTTCCAATGAGTCAACTCTTCGCATGAGGCAGCCAAAGTACTGGAGTTTCAGTTTCAGCTTCAGCATCATTCTTTCCAAAGAAATCCCAGGGCTGATCTCCTTCAGAATGGACTGGTTGGATCTCCTTGCAGTCCAAGGGACTCTCAAGAGTCTTCTCCAACACCACAGTTCAAAAGCATCAATTCTTTGGCGCTCAGTCTTCTTCACAGTCCAACTCTCACATCCATACATGACCACAGGAAAAACCATAGCCTTGACTAGATGGACCTTTTTTGGCAAAGTAATATCTCTGCTTTTGAATATGCTATCTAGGTTGGTCATAACTTTCCTTCCAAAGAGTACGCGTCTTTTAATTTCATGGCTGCAGTCACCATCTGCAGTGATTTTGGAGCCCAGAAAAATAAAGTCTGACACTTGTTTCCACTGTTTCCCCATCTATTTCCCATGAAGTGGTGAGACCGGATGCCATGATCTTCGTTTTCTGAATGTTGAGCTTTAAGCCAACTTTTTCACTCTCCACTTTCACTTTCATCAAGAGGCTCTTTAGTTCTTCTTCACTTTCTGCCATAAGGGTGGTGTCATCTGTGTATCTGAGGTTATTGATATTTCTCCTGGCAATCTTGATTCCAGCTTGTGTTTCTTCCAGTCCAGCGTTTCTCATGATGTAGTCTGCATGTAAGTGAAATAAGCAGGGAGACAATATACAGCCTTGACGTACTCCTTTTCCTATTTGGAACCAGTCTGTTGTTCCATGTCCAGTTCTAACTGTTGCTTCCTGACCTGCATACGGATTTCTCAAGAGGCAGATCAGGTGGTCTGGTATGCCCATCTCTTTCAGAATTTTCCACAGTTGATTGTGATCCACACAGTCAAAGGCTTTGGCATAGTCCATAAAGCAGAAATAGATGTTTTGCTGGAACTCTCTTGCTTTTTCCATGATCCAGCAGATGTTGGCAATTTGATCTCTGGTTCCTCTGCCTTTTCTAAAATCAGCTTGAACATCAGGAAGTTCATCGTTCATGTATTGCTGAAGCCTGGCTTGGAGAATTTTGAGCATTACTTTACTAGCATGTGAGATGAGTGCAATTGTGCGGTAGTTTGAGCCTTCTTTGGCATTGCCTTTCTTTGGGATTGGAATGAAAACGGACCTTTTCCAGTCCTGTGGCCACTGCTGAGTTTTCCAAATTGGCTGGCATATTGAGAGCAGCACTTTCACAGCATCATCTTTCAGGATTTGAAATAGCTCAACTAGAATTCCATCACCTCCGCTAGATTGGTTCGTAGTGATGCTCTCTAAGGCCCACTTGACTTCACATTTCAGGATGTCTGGCTCTAGATGAGTGATCACACCATCGTAATTATCTGGGTCGTGAAGATCTTTTTTGTACAGTTCTTCTGTGTATTCTTGCCATCTCTTCTTAATATCTTCTGCTTCTGTTAGGTCCATACCACTTCTGTCGCTTATCGAGCCCATCTTTGCATGAAATATTCCCTTGGTATCTCTAATTTTCTTGAAGAGATCTCTAGTCTTTCCCATTCTGTTGTTTTCCTATATTTTTTTGCATTGATCGCTGAGGAAGACTTTCTTTTATCTCCTTGCTATTCTTTGGAACTCTGCATTCAGATCTTTCCTTTTCTCCTTTGCTTTTGGCTTCTCTTCTTTTCACAGCTATTTGTAAGGCCTCCCCAGGCAGCCATTTTGCTTTTTTGCATTTCTTCTCCATGGGGATGGTCTTGATCCCTGTCTCCTGTACAACGTCATGAACCTCATTCCATAGTTCATCAGGCACTCTATCTATCAGATCTAGGCCCTTAAATCTTTTCCCACTTCCACTGTATAATCATAAGGGATTTGATTTGGTCATACCTCAATGGTCTGGTGGTTTTCCCTACTTTCTTTAATTTAAGTCTGAATTTGATAATAAGGAGTTCATGATCTGAGCCGCAGTCAGCTCCCAGTCTTGTTTTTGTTGACTGTATAGAGCTTCTCCATCTTTGACTGCAAAGAATATAATCAATCTGTTTTTGGCGTTGACCATCTGGTGATGTCCATGTGTAGAGTCTTCTCTTGTGTTGTTGGAAGAGGGTGTTTGCTATGACCAGTGCACTCTCTTGGCAAAACTATTAGCCTTTGTCCTGCTTCATTCCCTGTTCCAAGGCCAAATTTGCTTGTTACCCAAGGTGTTTCTTGACTTCCTACTTTTGCATTCCGGTCCCCTATAATGAAAAGGACATCTTTTTTGGGTGTTAGTTCTAAAAGGTCTTGTAGGTCTTCATAGAACCGTTCAACTTCAGCTTCTTCAGCATTACTGGTTGGGGCATAGACTTGGATTACTGTGATACTGAATGGTTTGCCTCGGAAACGAACAGAGATCATTCTGTCATTTTTGAGATTGCATCCAAGTACTGCATTTCAGACTCTTTTGTTGACCATGATGGCCACTCCATTTCTTCTGAGGCATTCCTGCCCGCAGTAGTAGATATAATGGTCATCTGAGTTAAATTCACCCATTCCAGTCCATTTCAGTTCGTTGATTCCTAGAATGTCGACATTCACTCTTGCCATCTCTTGTTTGACCACTTCCAATTTGCCTTGATTCATGGACCTGACATTCCAGGTTCCTATGCAATATTGCTCTTTACAGCATCGGACCTTGCTTCTATCACCAGTCACATCCACAGCTGGGTATTGTTTTTGTTTTGGCTCCATCCCTTCATTCTTTCTGGAGTTATTTCTCCACTGATCTCCAGTAGCATACTGGGCACCTACTGACCTGGGGAGTTTCTCTTTCAGTATCTAAATAGGTCTCCTATAATGGGTTTCAATCTGTGAAGGCCCTGCTTTCATTGAGATTGAATCTTTTTAAAAACAACTGAGGTGAAAAGTGTGATTGTAACTAAGGGGAAAGGTCCATCAGGTCTCATATTTTGAAGGCTGACTATAGGGGCCAAAGACAGAATTTTATTCCTCATTGGGTCAGAGCATCCACGTGCACTAGAGGCTATTTGGGCGTAATGGATGTTCTGGCTATGGGAAATACAGCAAGGTAATGATTCCAGTGGTTAACGTTAGGTATATCTGTTTCTATTTTGTGTTCCTTTATTCACTTATTCCCTGGGTCTGGCCCAAATGTGGGCCAGAAGAGGATCAGAAACTGATGAGAGGTAAAAACTCAATTGTCAGACATCTAAAGTGGAATCTGGTTACTACACAGAGCCACCACCCCTACATCACCCCTCTCTCCAGCTGGACCCCCCAAACAAACAGAAATACCATGTCCTTTTCCTCCTCATCAGTGGGATGAAGTGTTCAGGAAGAAATCCTCAGTGCTAAGAAATCTTCAGTCTGCAGTTCTCAGTCTTCACCCAGTCCTCACTCCCAGTGTCTGAGTAAGTATGGACTGGCTGGTCTGGGCCCTAAACTGAAAGGACGCCACCACCCTCCCTCCTCACACACCAGACCCTTCCCTTTCTCCCCTCTGCATCATCAAAAAAACATGCACACACATCTTTTTACTGTTTGTTGATACTTTAATCATCAGCATCTGAGTAGTGTGGTCGGTGCAGAGGGGACCTTCATTGTATGTTTGATCCCGCTACAAACGACTATTCTGCCTTTGCTTTTCCTGGAGTTACAGCAGATGGCTCAGCATCTTGGGCTCCAGGGGGGCACAGGGGCTTACTTGGAGAATTGTCAGGAGAGGTGTTGGAAGAATCCTCCAGGTTTTCTTCGTCCTCCATTGGCCCATTTTCCTTCTTCTTTCTATTCTGCAGGTGGTAGTAGAAGACCAGTATGGTCGACTTCCGATTCTTATTTCTGTTCGGATTCTGCTCTAGGGTTGATTCTACCTTCTTCATGAGTCTTTGTATCTGGTAAGAAAACAAAGTCATCCAGAAAGACATTAGTGAAGGAGGATGGGAAGGAGAACTTTGAGAGAACGGGTGTGCGTTGGGGAGGTGTTTTGTGCCAGGCAAGGGCAGGGTGAGTCCCGGGTGGGGGATGAAGAGGAAGAACATGAGTAGGGTAATCGGACCTTCTCCCTGTCCAAGCCATTGGACTGATCAGAATTATTTGTCTTCCTTTCTTTGGAGGTTGAGGCTTCTTCCTCGAAACTGATGTCATATATGTCAATTTCCGGCTCCCGCTCCTTCACTTTCCCAAATATGCCTCCCATCTTGTAGCAGCTGTGGCCTACACCAAGGCGCCTGGCCTCTTTATATACCTTCCAGGACAATGAAGAGCCACAACTGTCCGTTTGATTGGTCAGCAAGAAATTTCTCCAGCCAATGGTAGCCCTGACATTGTTGACATCACAAAGCGCCACTTATGAACCTTCATGGGGGAGGGGAGGCTGCAATGGAGTCCAGGTGCTCTGGTTTGAGAAAGGGAGTGCTTCCTCAACACCCATTAAAGAGCCTTCCCAATTTGATTTTCCACATTTCCTCATCTTTTCCAGTTCAGTTCTTGTGGTGTAGAAGTTAGGGAGCCAGTGTTCCCTCCAAACCATTGCTCATGGCCACCCCCATTCAGTGATTAATTGTGTCATCTTCCAGATCTCATCACCTAGTATTTGGTGTGTGTTTTTTTTTTTTTTAAACAGTTTACTTTAGAAGTTTTAGATTTGCAGAATATTTGTGAAGAGTATTTTCGTATACTCCACAACCAATTCCCTTTATTACCATTGTACATTAGTATTAAACATTTGTTCAACTTAGTGAATCCACACTGAAAGAGTATTATTAACTAAAGTCTGGACATTATCATTTCCTGCAGTTCAGTTCAGTTCAGTCACTCAGTTGTGTACGACTCTTTGTGACCCCATGAACTGCAGCACACCAGGCCTCCCTGTCCATCGCAAATCTGGGAGTTTACCCAAACCCATGTCCACTGAGTCGATGATGCCATTCAACCATTTTATCCTCTTTTGTCACCTTCCTGTCCTGCCCTCAATCTTTCCGAGCATCTGGGTCTTTTCAAATGAGTTAGCTCTTCGCATCAGGTGGCCAAAGTATTCAGTTTCAGCTTCAACATCAGCCCTTCCAAGGAACACCCAGGCCTGATCTCCTCTAGGATGGACTGGTTGGACCTTCTTGCAGTCCAAGGGACTCTGAAGAGTTTTCCCCAAGACCATAGTTCAACAGCTTCAATTCTTCGGCGCTGAGCTTTCTTTATAGTCCAACTCTCAGATCCATACATGACTACTGGAAAAACCATAGCCTTGACTAGATGGACCTTTGTGGACAAAGTCATGTCTTTGCTTTTTAATATGCTGTCTAGGTTGGTCATAACTTTCCTTCCAAGGAGTTAGTGTCTTTTTAATTTCATGGCTGCAGTCACCATCTGCAGTGATTTTGGAGCCCCAAAAATAAACTTAGCCACTGTTCCACTGTTTCCCCATCTATTTCTCATGAAGTGATGGGACCGGATGCCATGATCTTAGTTTTCTGAATACTGAGCTTTAAACCAACTTTTTCACTCTGTTCTTCCACTTTCATCAAGAGGCTCTTTAGTTCTTCTTCACTTTCTGCCATAAGGGTGCATCCTATGCTTATCATTGTTCTAATATGATATCAGGTGTTTTACATAAATTGTTCCATTCAATCCCAGAATGACTCTAAGATATAGATACATGCTATCATTGTTCCCATTTTACAGATGAGAAAACTAAGTGGTAACAAAATTAGGAAACCTACTCAAGGTCAAATAACTTTCAGGTGGTGAAGCTATAAATTGAGATGGGACTTGAAATCCTGTGGTCCCAAATGCTCATCTAGATGCTGTTATATTCCCTCTGCTACAACCCTATTCTCAGTCATCATCAGATCATGCCTGTGTAGTGCCAAGAGCCTGAGAGTCCTCTGTTCCTACAGAGTTCACAACTTTCAGTGAGCTTTCTAAAACATAAATCAGACTGCATGACTTTCTTTATCAAACCATCTAGCAGCCCTCCACTGCACATAAGATAAACTGCCTGTTCTTACCCCACAAGTCCCTACGAGACCTCATCTCTGCCTCTCCAGTGTCAGTCTTCTCTCTCTGCTCTGCTCCTCTCTGACTGATTCCAATTTACACTCAACCATTGGCAATTCTTGCTTCATGACGTGGCAACTTGCTATTCTACCTAAAATGCTCTTCTTCCAAATCTTCACACAACTGATTATATCTCATTCTTTAAATCTTGTTTCAGATATGAACTCCTCAGAAAAGGTTTCCCCACACCCTTTAACCAAAGCAGCTCTCCTCTGCCCCATGCCATACCATGAACCAGTACTTTGCCCATGAAAATAGAAATTACTTGATCACAGAAGCATTGACTTTATGTCCTTCACTGTAAGTCAAGAACCAAGTACAATATCTGACACATCCTAAGCACTCAAGACATATCTGTTTCCTGAAATACTGGTATCTTTCTTAAAGTGCCATACTCATATGTGTATAAATACACACACACACACACACACACACACACACACCACACGCTTTTGTGAAATATGGGAGCTTGATGTCATCTCATAGAAGTGTAATGTACACCCCCCGCCCAATTTTCATCTCAATGTCAAGACTAATGATGCCACATATATACCACAAAAATATGAAAATGATTGTTACTCATATAATGAGTTAATGCATCCAAAATAGAATGCCCAAAAAAGGCAAAAAATAGTAACCGTGCAGTGATGGGTCATTAGACGATTGTGATTCTTTCACTGTATAGATGTAGGTATGGATGTACATTCAATGAAAACATCAAGTTCTGCACCTTAAACGTATGCAATGTTTATTTGTTCCTTTTAGCTCAATATAATTCATAAACAATGGCATCTCTCTCTATTACAATTACCCATGATATTTGTTTGATAACCAAAGAATTCCATGCTTCCTTTAATTTGTACTTGTTTATGGAAACCACTGTGGCCCCTGCATGGTGAGAGCAGTAAAGGTGGTGAGTGTTCCATTGAACATCTTGTTCAGGAGATAGTATTTTGTGTTCTGAAAAGCAAAATGAGTCTCTGGGTTTCTCTTATTGTGTAGAACTCCAAAGAGGGTAAGGAGTGCCATGGTGAGACACTGTACTGTGGCTTTAATATGTGTAGAAAATGTGTGACCTTGATTTGCATTTTGAGTATAATTTATCGGGAGGCAAGAGATTGCGTGAGTTCTTAACCCTAAATGAGACAACCCTGGAGAAGAATTGTTTGACTTGGTCATAATAGACAGTCAGCCCAGTGGCAGTGGCTCAAAGATCTACAAAGGCATGAAGCTGAGGCCAATTGTGGCGCAGACATTCTGTGCTAAGGTAGATGCCTCATACTGGCCCTTTGCGCTGAGCTTTGGGTCCTCTCCTTTATCAGGAACATACTGATGAAGAGATGACAAGTAGCAGCTCTCAAGCAAACTCCATCAGTGTGATAGTGACGATGGCATTGGTTAAGTGAATGACCTCCCTTTGGATTTCACTGTGTGGATGCAAAAAGGCTCCCCAGGTGTCCAAGAGTTCTACGAGATGAACTCTTGTAGCAGTGTGGCATCTAACAAGGGCCTGAGAACAGGCGAAGGTACCCTTTCCTGAAGATAGGTATGTAGAGGGCCCAGTTTCAGCTAATCCTGTAGCAAGGAGGCCTCACGCTATGCTGAGCTTGCAGAGTGCTACTTCTGTAAGCAAAGGCCAAATGGGCAGCTGGATATGGAGGGTCATAGATTCAAGACCTGAGATAGTCTATATTTCCAGGCCAGTCCAGCATGTACTCACATGTGCTGCACTACGGTCATACAGCATTGGGCCAAGGTGGGCAGTTCCTGTATCAGAAGCCCATGAGACTAAAGGCCATCATTGGTGGTACAGAAACTCCAAGATACATGAGAGAAAGCTGCTAAAGCTTGCACAGTGACAGAGTCTCAGGGGGTGCTAATAGGAGTGACCGTTCTATGGCAATTTAGGCAGATTCTAGAAACTTTTGACACGGGGCGTCTCATTCAAGGCAGGCCTATTTGGAAGTTATCGACCAAAAATACTGTGTATATGAGGAAATGTTTCCTCCAGAATCTATAAATGTCTAAAACATGTTGGGCTTGTTTTAACAGGATGCGTACTGCTGCTGCTGCTGCTAAGTCGCTTCAGTCGTGTCCGACTCTGTGCGACTTATAGACGGCAGCCCACCAGGCTCCCCCGTCCCTGGGATTCTCCAGGCAAGAACACTGGCGTGGGTTGCCATTTCCTTCTCCAATGCATGAAAGTGAAAAAATAAAGTGAAGTCGCTCAGTCGTGTCTGACTCCTAGTGGCCCCATGGACTGTAGCCCTCCAGGCCACTCCGTCCATGGGATTTTCCAGGCAAGAGTACTGGAGTGGGGTGCCATTGCCTTCTCCGAGTATGGGTACTAAGAAGCCTAAAACTATTTCTCAACACTGTGAAGACTGGAGGAGTCCAGCACTTACCAGAGTTTTCAGCAACTTCCCTGCAGTGGGGGGACTGTGTAGCATGTGTATCATAGGAATCTCCTCAAAGGGGGATGCCATCAGTGGGAGGCCCTAGTTGTGTACCTGACAAAACCAAGAGCAGGTGAAAATGTTGCCTTCAAAGACTGTGTGAGATGGCAGGAGTGGACACTGGCCCCACTGAGTAGACAAGTAAAGGTGTATTGTTTCAGTTTGAAGGTGAAGGTTAAGTGTAGCTGAGAAGTTGTGGAAATAGGCAGTGAAACAGCATGCTAGCCAAATGTTTTGCTATGACTGAAAAGTATTTACCAGTTATTCGTTGGAAGCAGTATTTTCAATAATATAAATGGACATGTACTGAGTGGGGCCCTGACCCCAAGGGTACAATTTCACACTGAGACCCTGATCTTGGTTTTACAGCTCTGAGATGAAGTAAAATGTGTCTGTAAAGGGCAGGAGTGGAGGTAAGCACACCCTCTCTAAATCAGATCAGATCAGATCAGATCAGTTGCTCAGTCGTGTCCGACTCTTTGCGACCCCATGAATCGCAGCACGCCAGGCCTCCCTGTCCATCACCAACTCCCGGAGTTCACTCAGACTCACGTCCATTGAGTCAATGATGCCATCCAGCCATCTCATCCTCTGTCGTCCCCTTCTCCTCCTGCCCCCAATCCCTCCAAGCATCAGAGTCTTTTCCAATGAGTCAACTCTTCGCATGAGGCAGCCAAAGTACTGGAGTTTCAGTTTCAGCTTCAGCATCATTCTTTCCAAAGAAATCCAGGGCTGATCTCCTTCAGAATGGACTGGTTGGATCTCCTTGCAGTCCAAGGGACTCTCAAGAGTCTTCTCCAACACCACAGTTCAAAAGCATCAATTCTTTGGCGCTCAGTCTTCTTCACAGTCCAACTCTCACATCCATACATGACCACAGGAAAAACCATAGCCTTGACTAGATGGACCTTTTTGGCAAAGTAATATCTCTGCTTTTGAATATGCTATCTAGGTTGGTCATAACTTTCCTTCCAAAGAGTACGCGTCTTTTAATTTCATGGCTGCAGTCACCATCTGCAGTGATTTTGGAGCCCAGAAAAATAAAGTCTGACACTTGTTTCCACTGTTTCCCCATCTATTTCCCATGAAGTGGTGAGACCGGATGCCATGATCTTCGTTTCTGAATGTTGAGCTTTAAGCCAACTTTTTCACTCTCCACTTTCACTTTCATCAAGAGGCTCTTTAGTTCTTCTTCACTTTCTGCCATAAGGGTGGTGTCATCTGTGTATCTGAGGTTATTTGATATTTCTCCTGGCAATCTTGATTCCAGCTTGTGTTTTCTTCCAGTCCAGCGTTTCTCATGATGTAGTCTGCATGTAAGTGAAATAAGCAGGGAGACAATATACAGCCTTGACGTACTCCTTTTTCCTATTTGGAACCATCTGTTGTTCCATGTCCAGTTCTAACTGTTGCTTCCTGACCTGCATACGGATTTCTCAAGAGGCAGATCAGGTGGTCTGGTATGCCCATCTCTTTCAGAATTTTCCACAGTTGATTGTGATCCACACAGTCAAAGGCTTTGGCATAGTCCATAAAGCAGAAATAGATGTTTTGCTGGAACTCTCTTGCTTTTTCCATGATCCAGCAGATGTTGGCAATTTGATCTTGGTTCCTCTGCTTTTCTAAAATCAGCTTGAACATCAGGAAGTTCATCTCATGTATTGCTGAAGCCTGGCTTGGAGAATTTTGAGCATTAACTTTACTAGCATGTGAGATGAGTGGCAATTGTGCGGTAGTTTGAGCCTTCTTTGGCATTGCCCTTTCTTTGGGATTGGAATGAAAACGGACCTTTCCAGTCCTGTGGCCACTGCTGAGTTTTCCAAATTGGCTGGCATATTGAGAGCAGCACTTTCACAGCATCATCTTTCAGGATTTGAAATAGCTCAACTAGAATTCCATCACCTCCGCTAGATTGGTTCGTAGTGATGCTCTCTAAGGCCCACTTGACTTCACATTTCAGGATGTCTGGCTCTAGATGAGTGATCACACCATCGTAATTATCTGGGTCGTGAAGATCTTTTTTGTACAGTTCTTCTGTGTATTCTTTCCATCTCTTCTTAATATCTCTCTGCTTCTGTTAGGTCCATACCACTTCTGTCGCTTATCGAGCCCATCTTTTGCATGAAATATTCCCTTGGTATCTCTAATTTTCTTGAAGAGATCTCTAGTCTTTCACATTCTGTTGTTTTCCTATATTTTTTGCATTGATCGCTGAGGAAGACTTTCTTTTATCTCCTTGCTATTCTTTGGAACTCTGCATTCAGATCTTTCCTTTTCTCCTTTGCTTTTGGCTTCTCTTCTTTTCACAGCTATTTGTAAGGCCTCCCCAGGCAGCCATTTTGCTTTTTTGCATTTCTTCTCCATGGGGATGGTCTTGATCCCTGTCTCCTGTACAACGTCATGAACCTCATTCCATAGTTCATCAGGCACTCTATCTATCAGATCTAGGCCCTTAAATCTTTTCCCACTTCCACTGTATAATCATAAGGGATTTGATTTGGTCATACCTCAATGGCCTGGTGGTTTTCCCTACTTCTTTAATTTAAGTCTGAATTTGATAATAAGGAGTTCATGATCTGAGCCGCAGTCAGCTCCCAGTCTTGTTTTTGTTGACTGTATAGAGCTTCTCCATCTTTGACTGCAAAGAATATAATCAATCTGTTTTTGGCGTTGACCATCTGGTGATGTCCATGTGTAGAGTCTTCTCTTGTGTTGTTGGAAGAGGGTGTTTGCTATGACCAGTGCACTCTCTTGGCAAAACTATTAGCCTTTGTCCTGCTTCATTCCCTGTTCCAAGGCCAAATTTGCTTGTTACCCAAGGTGTTTCTTGACTTCCTACTTTTGCATTCCGGTCCCCTATAATGAAAAGGACATCTTTTTTGGGTGTTAGTTCTAAAAGGTCTTGTAGGTCTTCATAGAACCGTTCAACTTCAGCTTCTTCAGCATTACTGGTTGGGGCATAGACTTGGATTACTGTGATACTTGAATGGTTTGCCTCGGAAACGAACAGAGATCATTCTGTCATTTTTGAGATTGCATCCAAGTACTGCATTTCAGACTCTTTTGTTGACCATGATGGCCACTCCATTTCTTCTGAGGCATTCCTGCCCGCAGTAGTAGATATAATGGTCATCTGAGTTAAATTCACCCATTCCAGTCCATTTCAGTTCGTTGATTCCTAGAATGTCGACATTCACTCTTGCCATCTCTTGTTTGACCACTTCCAATTTGCCTTGATTCATGGACCTGACATTCCAGGTTCCTATGCAATATTGCTCTTTACAGCATCGGACCTTGCTTCTATCACCAGTCACATCCACAGCTGGGTATTGTTTTTTTTTTTGGCTCCATCCCTTCATTCTTTCTGGAGTTATTTCTCCACTGATCTCCAGTAGCATACTGGGCACCTACTGACCTGGGGAGTTTCTCTTTCAGTATCTAAATAGGTCTCCTATAATGGGTTTCAATCTGTGAAGGCCCTGCTTTCATTGAGATTGAATCTTTTTAAAAAACTGAGGTGAAAAGTGTGATTGTAACTAAGGGGAAAGGTCCATCAGGTCTCATATTTTGAAGGCTGACTATAGGGGCCAAAGACAGAATTTTATTCCTCATTGGGTCAGAGCATCCACGTGCACTAGAGGCTATTTGGGCGTAATGGATGTTCTGGCTATGGGAAATACAGCAAGGTAATGATTCCAGTGGTTAACGTTAGGTATATCTGTTTCTATTTTGTGTTCCTTTATTCACTTATTCCCTGGGTCTGGCCAAATGTGGGCCAGAAGAGGATCAGAAACTGATGAGAGGTAAAAACTCAATTGTCAGACATCTAAAGTGGAATCTGGTTACTACACAGAGCCACCACCCCTACATCACCTCCCCTCTCCAGCTGGACCCCCCAAACAAACAGAAATACCATGTCCTTTTCCTCCTCATCAGTGGGATGAAGTGTTCAGGAAGAAATCCTCAGTGCTAAGAAATCTTCAGTCTGCAGTTCTCAGTCTCTTCACCCAGTCCTCACTCCCAGTGTCTGAGTAAGTATGGACTGGCTGGTCTGGGCCCTAAACTGAAAGGACGCCACCACCCTCCCTCCTCACACACCAGACCCTCCCTTTCCTTCTCTCCCTCTGCATCATCAAAAAAACATGCACACACATCTTTTTACTGTTTGTTGATACTTTAATCATCAGCATCTGAGTAGTGTGGTCGGTGCAGAGGGGACCTTCATTGTATGTTTGATCCCGCTACAAACGACTATCTCCTTTCTGCTTGCTTTTCCTGGAGTTACAGCAGATGGCTCAGCATCTTGGGCTCCAGGGGGGCACAGGGGCTTACTTGGAGAATTGTCAGGAGAGGTGTTGGAAGAATCCTCCAGGTTTTCTTCGTCCTCCATTGGCCCATTTTCCTTCTTCTTTCTATTCTGCAGGTGGTAGTAGAAGACCAGTATGGTCGACTTCCGATTCTTATTTCTGTTCGGATTCTGCTCTAGGGTTGATTCTACCTTCTTCATGAGTCTTTGTATCTGGTAAGAAAACAAAGTCATCCAGAAAGACATTAGTGAAGGAGGATGGGAAGGAGAACTTTGAGAGAACGGGTGTGCGTTGGGAGGTGTTTTTGTGCCAGGCAAGGGCAGGGTGAGTCCCGGGTGGGGGATGAAGAGGAAGAACATGAGTAGGGTAATCGGACCTTCTCCCTGTCCAAGCCATTGGACTGATCAGAATTATTTGTCTTCCTTTCTTTGGAGGTTGAGGCTTCTTCCTCGAAACTGATGTCATATATGTCAATTTCCGGCTCCCGCTCCTTCACTTTCCCAAATATGCCTCCCATCTTGTAGCAGCTGTGGCCTACACCAAGGCGCCTGGCCTCTTTATATACCTTCCAGGACAATGAAGAGCCACAACTGTCCGTTTGATTGGTCAGCAAGAAATTTCTCCAGCCAATGGTAGCCCTGACATTGTTGACATCACAAAAGCGCCACTTATGAACCTTCATGGGGGAGGGGAGGCTGCAATGGAGTCCAGGTGCTCTGGTTTGAGAAAGGGAGTGCTTCCTCAACACCCATTAAAGAGCCTTCCCAATTTGATTTTCCACATTTCCTCATCTTTTCCAGTTCAGTTCTTGTGGTGTAGAAGTTAGGGAGCCAGTGTTCCCTCCAAACCATTGCTCATGGCCACCCCATTCAGTGATTAATTGTGTCATCTTCCAGATCTCATCACCTAGTATTTGGTGTGTGTGTTTTTTTTTTTAAAACAGTTTACTTTAGAAGTTTTAGATTTGCAGAATATTTGTGAAGAGTATTTTCGTATACTCCACAACCAATTCCCTTTATTACCATTGTACATTAGTATTAAACATTTGTTCAACTTAGTGAATCCACACTGAAAGAGTATTATTAACTAAAGTCTGGACATTATCATTTCCTGCAGTTCAGTTCAGTTCAGTCACTCAGTTGTGTACGACTCTTTGTGACCCCATGAACTGCAGCACACCAGGCTCCCTGTCCATCGCAAATCTGGGAGTTTCCCAAACCCATGTCCCCTCCACTGAGTCGATGATGCCATTCAACCATTTTATCCTCTTTGTCACCTTCCTGTCCTGCCTCCTGTCTGCCTCAATCTTTCCGAGCATCTGGGTCTTTTCAAATGAGTTAGCTCTTCGCATCAGGTGGCCAAAGTATTCAGTTTCAGCTTCAACATCAGCCCTTCCAAGAACACCCAGGCCTGATCTCCTCTAGGATGGACTGGTTGGACCTTCTTGCAGTCCAAGGGACTCTGAAGAGTTTTCCCCCAAGACCATAGTTCAACAGCTTCAATTCTTCGGCGCTGAGCTTTCTTTATAGTAGTCCAACTCTCAGATCCATACATGACTACTGGAAAAACTAGCCTTGACTAGATGGACCTTTGTGGACAAAGTCATGTCTTTGCTTTTTAATATGCTGTCTAGGTTGGTCTTCCAAGGAGTTAGTGTCTTTTTAATTTCATGGCTGCAGTCACCATCTGCAGTGATTTTGGAGCCCCAAAAATAAACTTAGCCACTGTTCCACTGTTTCCCCATCTATTTCTCATGAAGTGATGGGACCGGATGCCATGATCTTAGTTTTCTGAATACTGAGCTTTAAACCAACTTTTTCACTCTGTTCTTCCCTTTCTTCCTATCAAGAGGCTCTTTAGTTCTTCTTCACTTTCTGCCATAAGGGTGCATCCTATGCTTATCATTGTTCTAATATGATATCAGGTGTTTTACATAAATTGTTCCATTCAATCCCAGAATGACTCTAAGATATAGATACATGCTATCATTTGTCCCATTTTACAGATGAGAAAACTAAGTGGTAACAAAATTAGGAAACCTACTCAAGGTCAAATAACTTTCAGGTGGTGAAGCTATAAATTGAGATGGGACTTGAAATCCTGTGGTCCCAAATGCTCATCTAGATGCTTTATATTCCCTCTGCTACAACCTATTCTCTCTCAGTCATCATCAGATCATGCCTGTGTAGTGCCCAGAGCCTGAGAGTCCTCTGTTCCTACAGAGTTCACAACTTTCAGTGAGCTTTCTAAAACATAAATCAGACTGCATGACTTTCTTTATCAAACCATCTAGCAGCCCTCCACTGCACATAAGATAAACTGCCTGTTCTTACCCCACAAGTCCCTACGAGACCTCATCTCTGCCTCTCCAGTGTCAGTCTTCTCTCTCTGCTCTGCTCCTCTCTGACTGATTCCAATTTACACTCAACCATTGGCAATTCTTGCTTCATGACGTGGCAACTTGCTATTCTACCTAAAATGCTCTTCTTCCAAATCTTCACACAACTGATTATATCTCATTCTCATTCTTAATCTTGTTTCAGATATGAACTCCTCACAAAAAGGTTTCCCCACACCCTTTAACCAAAGCAGCTCTCCTCTGCCCCATGCCAATACCATGACCAGTACTTTGCCCATGAAAATAGAAATTACTTGATCACAGAAGTATTGACTTTATGTCCTTCACTGTAAGTCAAGAACCAAGTACAATATCTGACACATCCTAAGCACTCAAGACATATCTGTTTCCTGAAATACTGGTATCTTTTCTTAAAGTGCCATACTCATATGTGTATAAATACACACACACACACACACACACACACACACACAACACACAAAACGCTTTTGTGAAATATGGGAGCTTGATGTCATCTCATAGAAGTGTAATGTACACCCCCCCCAT